>NC_052324.1:6232156-6264656 GCF_016432855.1 Salvelinus namaycush | reverse complement strand
TGACGGCTCTGGCGGATCCTGGCTGGACGGCTCATGGCTGGCTGACGGATCTGGCTGCTCATGGCTTGCTGACGGATCTGGCTGCTCATGGCTGGCTGACGGATCTGGCTGCTCATGGCTGGCTGACGGATCTGGCTGCTCATGGCTGGCTGACGGATCTGGCTGCTCATGGCTGGCTGACGGATCTGGCTGCTCATGGCTGGCTGACGGATCTGGCTGCTCATGGCTGGCTGACGGATCTGGCTGCTCATGGCTGGCTGACGGATCTGGCTGCTCATGGCTGGCTGACGGATCTGGCTGCTCATGGCTGGCTGACGGATCTGGCTGCTCATGGCTGGCTGAAGGCTCTGGCTGCTCATGGCTGGCTGAAGGCTCTGGCTGCTCATGGCTGGCGGAAGGCTCTGGCTGATCCTGTCTGGCGGAAGGCTCTGGCTGATCCTGTCTGGCGGAAGGCTCTGGCTGATCCTGTCTGGCGGAAGGCTCTGGCTGATCCTGTCTGGCGGAAGGCTCTGGCTGCTCCTGTCTGGCGGAAGGCTGTGGCTGCTCCTGTCTGGCGGAAGGCTCTAGCGGCTCCTGTCTGGCGGAAGGCTCTGGCGGCTCCTGTCTGGCGGACGGCTCTGAAGGCTCATGGCAGACGGGCGGCTTTGCAGGCTCAGTACAGACGGGCGGCTTTGAATACTCAGTACAGACGGGCAGTTCATGCGGCGCTTGGCAGACGGACAGTTCAGACGGCGTTGGGCAGACGGGCAGTTCAGGCGCCGTTGGGCAGACGGGCAGTTCAGGCGCCGTTGGGCAGACGGGCAGTTCAGGCGCCGTTGGGCAGACGGGCAGTTCAGGCGCCGTTGGGCAGACGGGCAGTTCAGGCGCCGTTGGGCAGACGGCAGACTCTGGGCGGCTGAGACGCACTGTAGGCCTGGTGCGTGGTGCCGGAACTGGAGGTACCGGCCTGAGGACACGCATCTCAGGGCTAGTGCGGGGAGAAGGAACAGGGCATGCTGGACCCTGGGGACGCACATTAGGCCTAGTGCGTGGTGCCAGAACTGGTGGAACCGGGCTAAGGACACGCATCTCAGGGCTAGTGCGGGGAGCAGCAACAGGACGCACAGGACTCTGGGGACACACAGGAGGCTTGGTGCGTGGTGTAGGCACTGGTGGTAAAGGGCTGGAGACACGCACCATAGAGCTAGTGCGTGGAGGAGGCACAGGGCTCTGAAGACGCACAGGAAGCCTGGTGCGTGGTGTAGGCACTGGTGGTACTGGGCTGGAGCGGGGAGGTGGCGCCGGAAATACCGGACCGTGCAGGCGTACTGGCTCCCTTGAGCACTGAGCCTGTCCAACCTTACCTGGTTGTATGCTCCCCGTCGCCCGACCAGTGCGGGGAGGTGGAATAACCCGCACCGGGCTATGTAGGCGAACCGGGGACACCATGCGTAAGGCTGGTGCCATGTAAGCCGGCCCGAGGAGACGCACTGGTGGCCAGATGCGTTGGGCCGGCTTCATGACATCCGGCTCAACGCTCAATCTAGCCCGGCCGATACGTGGAGCTGGAATGTACCGAACCGGGCTATGCACGCGTACAGGAGACACCATGCGCTCTACTGCATAACACGGTGTCTGCCCGTACTCTCGCTCTCCACGGTAAGTACAGGGAGTAGGCGCAGGTCTCCTACCTGACTTCGCCACACTCCCTTTAAGGCCCCCCCCAAGAAATTTTTGGGTTGTACTCACGGGCTTCCAGCCTTGCTTCCGTGCTGCCTCCTCATATCGCCTCCTCTCGGCTTTAGCTGCCTCCAGCTCTTCACGAGGGAGGCGATATTCTCCCGGTTGTGCCCAAGGTCCCTTACCATCCAGTATCTCCTCCCATGTCCATGAATCCTGTGTAGGTGGGTCCTGTTGCCGCTTGACACGCCGCTTGGTCCTAGATTGGTGGGTAATTCTGTCACGATCGTCTAAGGGTGAGAGAGAGGACCAAGGCGCAGCGTGTGCAAAATACATATTCTTTTAATAGAAGAGAGAAAAACACAAAACGAACACTATACACATAGACTAACAAAATAACAAACTGACGACCGTGAAGCTAATAAGACAAATAGTGCTGACACAAACACTACACATAGACAATTACCCACAAACAGCTAAAGCCTATGGCTGCCTTAAATATGGCTCCCAATCAGAGACAACAATAACCAGCTGTCTGATTGAGAACCAATTCAGGCAACCATAGACTTTCCTAGACACCTACACTGAACACTAACCCATCTACTCTATTTAACCCCCTAAACCATACAACACCCTAGACAATACAAAAACACACAAACTTCCCCATGTCACACCCTGACCTAACTAAAATAATAATGAAAACAAAGATAACTAAGGCCAGGGTGTGACAGTATGGTAGTAGGTGCCAGATGCACCAGTTTTTGTCAAGAACTGCAAAACTGCTGTATATTTCACGCCCAAAGAACATCCAGCCAACTTGACACAACTGTGGGAAGCATTGGAGTCAACATGGGCCAGCATCCTTGTGGAACCCATGGGGGGAGATACAACGCAATTGTAGGAAGGTGTTCTTAATGTTTTGTACACTCAGTGTATAGCAATTCAGTAAAACATTATACTCTGGAGACTACAATACCTCCAACACGGTCATTCCTTTTTTCAATCTCTCAACGTATCCCTACAACCGTCAGCCGATTCAACGTCCACAAACGAAAAGCACTAGAATGTCTTGTATCGGCCTGTCTCGACGTATCCCACAACCATCAGCAATAAGGGACAAAAGAGGACAACATCCCCATCTGGGAAGAAATGTCATCGCTCATAAGCATGGTTGATGGGACAGCACTAAAACACTGATATGAACACATAAAAAAAAATCTAAATTAGCGACAGGGTGTTTTCTTGCTAAACATGTTGATAACTGTGAAATGGCCAATATTAGCAATGGTATTAACTCTAATTTACACCCTGTATGTGTTGTTAGGAAGCCCAATGGCTGACAATTACGATGTTGTCTCATTATAGTTGTTTTGACACTTAAACACAGTCACACACGCAGATGTCACGCTTTATTTCAGCCATAACGAGGTACATACAGGTTGGGTTTTACTTGCTTAGGACGTAAACAAAGCCTTTCGAACATGATTCAATAGCGAAACATTTTATGACAAAACGGGACAATACTTCAAAGGTGAACAAAGACCGTGTTCGGTAGAGGCAACTTCCATTAGACTATTCGGACCGCTTTGAATCTCGTCAACTTCAAACGGCTAAAATGAGCCTGTAAAGTCCACAAAAAAATAAGCAAAGGTGCTGTGGAGGTGAGAGGGTTGTCGGTTTGAAGACTCGATGGATTTATCTGAGCTCCGAAACAGTTGGACAACAAGCAGCCAATCTGCATCTCCTGCTGATAATAATGACACAGACTCTTATAAGGAAGCATGGGATAAAATCATGGGTCCAGCCATGAAACATAAAGATTCAATGTGGTAAAATACAATGTGCCGTAAAATATTAAATACGTGTGGTAAAATTATGCTGGTGGTAATATTTTTAATTGCTGCTGTCTATAAAAAAAGTCATATCTGTCTGTATTTATTTACAAGAAGGGATAGTGGATGGGGTCTTGGTTTGAAGTCCTGTTTATGAATACCGGCTCAGGCTTCTAGTTAAGTGCCTATAAATCTGACAGGGATCTTTGTGAAGTTTCCCTGGAGGACAGAACTTCAGGTCTAACGGACTCGTTCTTTCACTTGTCTTTTAAACATTTAGATGGGCCTTGACTGACTACACATATAACATCTTCTAAATTAAAGGGGTCCATTATGAGAGTGTCAAACAGGATAAATAATTGCACTAAATGAATCTAAAGATGAAACATCGGCCTCGAGTTTATTAGGAATCGGGACACCCTAAAAGGGATCACTGTAAGATCTTGAATGGTCCGTATCTTCATAGACCCCAGGGTTGAGCTGAGTGCAACAGTAGATCCGAGTCACTAGGCACCACTGTAAAGGACGTCACGCCGCTTGATTAGCGAGTACCGCTTCCTCCTGCTTCGGCTCAAACCGAGGCTCGAACCCAGGACCTCTGCCTTGCCAGCACACGTGACCTCCCTCCTCAAGCATCTTACCAGTCGGTGCTAACGGAAGTAAACAATTCGACAGCGCAAGTAGCGATACTTCAGGCTGAGGAGTAAGTTTCACAAATCCACACACACACACACACACACACACACACACACACACACACACACACACACACACACACACACACACACACACACACACACACACACACAGACACACACACACACACACACACACACACACACACACACACACACACACACACACACACACACACACACACACACACACACACACACAGCTAAAGAACTCTTCCAGTACCTTCTGCTTAATGGTTTCCTATCTTTCCCGTGCCTAGCCTACCAGTTCAGCTTCTCTACCAGCTCGTTCTATTTTAAGAGAGGAAATAAAGGAAAGAGTAAAAAGCAAAGAGAGGAAATAAAGGAAAGAGTAAAAAGCATTTGAAGCCAAAGGCGTGACCTCATCTCTAATGAGCAGGCTATGAGTTATTGTATGATGAGATATCTCCTTGACTTCACCCCCCCCCCCCCCCGGCAAAGCCAGCTGCAGAGCTATAGGTCCATACAGACATAAGATGCACCTCACTGGGTGACTCATTCTCACTCCTTCCATTCACTGTATATTTGATGCATTTATCTCTTAATTTGGGTTGGGGTTCTAAAGTTCAGATCATGAGGGTGATTGCATTAGTAATGGTGCCCTGGTTGGCTGACCCAGTGATGATGGACGCAGAGGTGCATATCCTTGGGCTATGATCACTCTGGAGCTGGGATTAGGAGTGCTGATTTCTTTCCTGCGAGAGTTCAAAGGGCTAAATCAGAGTTTCACACTGAACTCTTGCCCTGGCTTTATGTTTAATTACTGTTCGAGTGCTGTTCAGGCTTTGGCTGCATAAATTGTTTGCTTTCCGCCTCTTGATGAAGCGCAGTCGTAAATGCAGATCGAGCCGACGTCACCGTGGACAAATACCTGGGAAAGGGCTGCGAAGCCTCATTGATCGAACTCTGTTGTAACATTTTCCACCCGAGGTGGATCGCGGGTGGATGAGAAACTCTTCTCTGCCTCGCTTTTTCCCTTTCTCTGTCCGTCTCCCAGTCTATCGCCCCTTCTTCCTCGGGCTAAACCTTCTGACCCACTCCCTGTACTGCAGCCATCCAGCTCTGACCATCCGTTCCCAGTTGCTATCTGACAGGAGCTATCAGTTCACACCCCTTGTCCTCAGGGAGAGGTGTTAAAGAAGGACTTCAGGATACGTCACAGCACGCTCAAGGAGCTCCCTGTGATACAGGGGTCCGGCCTATAAGGGGAGGGAGAGTGTGTTAAGTTAATACAACATACATTCAATCAGTAGGCACGTAACGCTACATCAATAAATAGTCCGCCTATCTCCTGTGATGATAACGTGTTCCGCAGTGCATGAAGTGAACCAACCCCGAACAGTTCATAAGGTTAACAGGTAATTGACAAGAGGAACGTTTGTTCAATCCCCAGATGGAGGAAGTTGCTGTGCAGACGTAATGACACGTCCAAACAACGGCGAAAGTCTCAACTACTCCTCAGAGTCCTCTACATGCTAAGACAGACTTCATTTCACCTCTTCGTGTTCCTGTCTAAAAACGTTTTCTTTCGCTATATGTTGCATGACCCTAGTGTTGAGTAACGATTTTGGTTGAACGATGGGAAATGTCGTTTTTTATCAAAGAACCAATGCCACCAGTGGATTGAAACAGGTAGTCCCCCACGTAGCCTATTCTGCAGCGTTTCTACATTGCACCGATTCAATGAAGGCAAACCCTGTGTAGTTCCTGAGCATATGCTAACAGCATCTTTCCGGGCGTCATTACGTTATTTGTGGCGTGTCAAATTAGAATAAGACATGTATAAACAGCTCAAGGCTTCTCTTCCTGAGGCCATTAAGGCAGATTTGGGGTTTTGGATTTGGCACGTACAGCTCACTGTCAATTAACATCCCCCTGGTTGGTTTTGAAGTAGTAAATATTGCCACGGCTTCGTGAAATGTGGAACCTGGTTTTTCTCCTCGCAGCTCCAGTGTATTTGTCGTCATGGTGGTTAGAATATACTTCTGAGGCCTAATGCAATTAGGTGTGTGTTCAGTGTTTAATCAGACTTGATTACCTGTTTACATAGATAGGGGAGAAGAAGACTGTTTCTCACCATAGAGGGACAGGAAGCACAGTTACACTAATTGAACATGATATGGAGATGAGTGAGAAAGATGGTGATATCAAAACTGATGATTATGGTTTAGCGTAGGCTTAAAGTACACTGGAAAAGGCCTCCTGAAGAAATAACTACAGTGAGGTTTCATATTACAGGAGTGCTTATGACATTGCAAAAAATAAATAGGGATCAGAAGAATTCCCACTTTTGTTCTTTAATAATACCCAAAAATCTCTTTCGACATATTTCATGTCGCAAACAGTCAAGGTATTTGTCATATTTTTTGGACTGTTGGTCAATTTTGGACTAAAATGAACATACTTTTTTTGTCACAATTCAACGTTTTCTGAGTCTCACAATGTCTCAGACAGCTTGAAGACATTTGATTTGCCCCAGTGTTCGGCTCGGTACCTTGTGGCCATCTATTCTTTTCAGAATATGTAGCTTGCTACTCACTTCCCGATGGTACTGTAGCTCGTAGCTGTGTAGAGCCCACACCATTTCAACTCCATATTTACAGTAACAATCTGCTGGTTGTCTTTCAGGACGCTGAGCTGTGCTTTGCTGTGCTTTTTCAAATTCATTTAGCTGTAAGGCAGAGTGTGATAAGACAGAATCAAGACTTCCTTCAGAACAGGACACTTGCCAAGTCTGACATAATCCAATCAGGTCCATTTTCATCAGCTTTTGTTTTCTCTTTTTTGCTTCTCTTTTGGACTTCCCTTTGGTTCCGGCGCCGACTAGAAAACCTGAAATGACACAATTCGGTCGTACTTGTATGGCAGAGCTGCTGCCATCCAAACAGCTTTTCTGCAGAGAAATCCTTGAAGACCCACACATTTAAATCTTGCCCTGAGGGCCACAGGCTCTATATACCACCGAGATAAAAAATGTTCAAGACAAAAATAAAAAATATATATATTGGGGGGGGCTTACCATGGCAACAAAACGGCATGTCAAACTTCTGGAATGGAATGCATTCTGCTGAGGAGTAAACACAGCGATGATTGCCCGTAGGAGAGCCCAGAAAAAGCACAGCACATTTCAGGGCCCAGCCTCACACATGTATGCAGTGGGAAGAGATACAATGTGGTAATAACAGGCGAGGCGTCAGGGTGCTGAAAAGACGGTTAAACGGTCATTTGCGAGAGGAAGACACATAACAGACCCGGTGGTAGCAGAGCCGCAAGCAACCCTGTCACAATGAGGCACAGGGCCTCCCCCGAAATAAACCTGTTAGGACCAACCAGGAGGCACTTCCCTTCCCCTGCCCACCTCCACTCACAGAGGGGGAGACCACCTCCATTTGGTTACTCTTTCTCTGATCATGTTTATGGCCTGACCGTGTCTCCAGAACTTTCCAGGTGCTGTGAAATAACGCGTGATATCGTAACGTCTGAACTAACAGACACAGAGCTACCCGGACTTGCCATCACAAGCCCTAAGAACTAGAGTCTGACTAGCATGGAGGCGGTAGGCGCGAGGTGACAGCACAGGCGCCGAGGCAGGAGCGGCCCACGAAGAAGTTACTAGATGACACTTTCTGAGAGTCTCCACCCGTGCCTAATTGCAAAAAATACACTTTGGTAAATCTTGAGCAAGCTCCTTTGCTTCAAATTAAAGAGAGGGAGAAATCCTCCGCCCAGCTCCAGACGCCAAGCTGTGCCACCTTCATGCCGAGCCGTCGATATAGCATGTCGATATTTCCAGTCCTCAATAACATCTGACAACGACACAAACTCGGAAAAGAGAAATGAATAAGAAAAGGAGTGTGGGATGCTCCAAAATAAAACCCCTGCCACATTTTTTATTTTCTTTTGAGCTTACCAGCATATTCCAGAGAGCTTCCTGTGCAAACACAATCAGCGCGGTGGAAGAATGATGAAAAGAGGTTACACTTATTATGGGAGAAAATAACAAGCTCTCATGAAGGGATTGATTGTTTTCAAATCGTAGATCTTTGTAAGAGGGGTGTAAAGTACAGCTAAGTCACCATTATGGGACGCCGCCGCTACATTGCTTTTGATTTCCTGTCAACATCCCTCTTACAAAAACAAGCTGTCGTATTTACTAAATGCATTGAGGCCAAGAAATGGATTGGATATATTGTTTCTGCTCTGCCATACAAATTGTGTCAACCAGTTGGAGAATCTAGGGGCTTTCATTTTCAATGTCTTACACTGTGAGTGTTTAGAATTACTGTGGGGGATCTAGAGAATAGTTAACGAATCACTATGGATGTAGTCACTGTGACAAAACCCAAACATGCACTTAGCATGAACTGTGAAAGCAAGAACACTTGCGGTCTCGTTTGTCTGGCGTGCGTACACATGGTCATAAAGAGTGTGCGAAGTCTCGTGACAAAGAAAGCATGTTGTCCATATGAAGAATGATATTTTCTATTGTTTCCAAACAACCTAACATGTCATTAAAATCCTATGTTTCATGATCAGTCATCATTATCATTATCTAAATAGGACCGCTTAAAGATGACTACAAAATCTTGTGGACAATCTTGGGGTTAAGGCATTGTGTCCGTATGCGTTTTCTAATATAGTATTATTGACTATACATACACTATACAAAATGATGTGGACATCTCTCAAAATAAGTGGATTTGGCTATTTAAGCCATACCCGTTGCTGACAGGTGTATAAAATCGAGCACACAGCCATGCAATCTCCATAAACAAACATTTGCAGTAGAATGGCCTTACCGAAGAACTCAGTGACTTTCAACGTGGCACCTTCATAGGATGCCACCTTTCCAAAGAGTCAGTTAGTCAAATTTCTGCCCTGCTAGAGCTGCCCAGGTCAACTGTAAGTGCTGTTATTGTGAAGTGGAAACGTTCAGGAGCAACAACGGCTCAGCCACGAAGTGGCAGGTCACAAGCTCACAGAACGAGGCCAGCGAGTGCTGAAGCGCGTAGCTGTAAAAATCCTCTGTCCTCGGTTGCAACACTCAATACCGAGTTCCAAACTGCCTCTGGAAGAAACTTCAGCACAATAACTGTTCGTCGGGAGCTTCATGAAATGGGTTTCCATGGCCTAGCAGCCACACACAAGCCTAAGGTCACCATGCCTAATGCCAAGCGTCGGCTGGAGTGGTGTAAAGCTCGCTGCTACTGGAACCGCGTTCTCTGGAGAGATGAATCACGCTTCACCATCTGGCAGTTCGACGGACGAACCTGGGTTTGGCGGATGCCAGGAGAACGCTACATGCCCCAATACATAGTGCCAACTGTAAAGTTTGATGGAG
This sequence comes from Salvelinus namaycush, assembly GCF_016432855.1. NCBI lineage: Eukaryota > Metazoa > Chordata > Actinopteri > Salmoniformes > Salmonidae > Salvelinus > Salvelinus namaycush. Next base: position 6,255,108 of record NC_052324.1, on the reverse strand, counting down.
GAGGAATAATGGTCTGGCGCTGTTTTTCATTGTTCAGGCTAGGTCCCTATAGAAAGGTCCATACTGATATGGTTTGTCGAGATCGGTGTGGAAGAAATTGACTGGCCTGCTCAGAGCCCTGACCTCAACCCCATCGAACACCTTTGGGCTGAATTGGAACGCCGAATGCAAGTCAGGCCTAATCGCGAACATCAGTGTCCAACCTCGATAATGCTCTTGTGGCTGAATGGAAGCAATGTTCCAACATCTCGTGGCAAGCCTTCCCAGAAGAGTGGAGGCTGTTATAGCAGCAAAGGGGGGACCAACTCCATATTAATGCCCATGATTTTGGAATGAGATGTTGGACGAGCAGGTGTCCACATCATTTTGGTCATGTAGTGTACTTAGCCGCAAGAGTGGCTGGAGTAGGGTGCTGGGGGCTTTTCTGCACTTTCAGAGGAGGGGACGGGGCACTGGAGGGGTAAGGGCATTAGAGAGCCCGTCCTGTGGGGCAGGGAGCAGATGGCCCAAGTCAGAGCCCTGCAGTGTGATAATGCACATCGACACACAGCACCACGCCACTTCAGCCTCTCTCATCTTACCATAACTCAGCCCTCGTCTGCATCCTGCTCCCTCCCACACTCAGTCATGGCCTTCCCCCCCCCCCCCCCCCCCCAAGTACCCCAATAAATTCAAATGTAATGCTCTTAAATGAGATCACTTACATGTGTCATTTTACTTCGGTTATATTTATCATCTGACACTTTGGCCTTCATTAACAAATGGCCCTCAAGGCAGAGACGGCGTGATTCCTCATCCCTGATGTGGACAGTGGGGCCGTGGTGAGAAGGTGAAAGAGAGAAAGAGTGGGGGGGGATCACGCCTCACTTTGTGACGTCAACTTCGTGCCCGAGTCGCTAATGGGAGTGTTTCCTTAGGCTAGCAGTATTGGCCACGGAAGGAACAAGACGAGGAACACTGCATCTCTCAGCTCAGCGTCAGATATGCAGCTCCTCTCATCTTATGTCTATTGATCGATCATTTTAGACCATTGAGGTGAACATTAGGTATGTACATCAGTAGCACACGTTGAGCGGAGTGGCACCGCTTGGGAAACAGTAGACATAGCAATGATATACCACTGCTTCGTGCCCATGATCCAACGTCAAGCACTCCCTCCCTGACTCCCTCTGCCCCTTCCACCCCAATAAAGGAAAACACCCAGAGGCCACCCACTGTCCAATGAGCAATAGCAAAACAAGCCTGGTCATTTAAATTTCCGATTTAATTGGCTGTCGTGTTGTGTGAGGCGGCGGGGTGCATTAGCAGTGAGCTACTTCTGTAATAATACACTATGTTCCGCAGTTGAGGTTAAGCGTATCCATTGTTAAATGTATAGTGCACTGTTTTCCCATTTCCCGATCTCCTTCGTCATCTGTAATGGCGAAGAAAAGCTACGTTCAGCCATTAATTATTGTTACAATGGAAGATGCACACAGCGAGGGTTACCCCTTTTTTATTTCCTTTATTAAACATTTTAAAACAGCTTCATTATAATAATGTATGTTGATGAACGATGTTTACTGCAGTGCCGGTAGAGTAAATTGCTTATCCATAAATTAAACCCATAAAAGTTAGTTGATGAATTAGTGCGTCAAAATGTGAAATGTTACAGTCCAATTCATTCCCAGTAACTCCTACCCACATAAAATGTACTTATTCAGAGAATAATAAACAGTCATTTATGAATTTGCTTGCTGAACAACTGTCCACTGAAAGTAACAAGCACATTCCATGTATTTTTCTATATTTACAATAATACATCATATCATAAGAGCTTTTTTTTTTAAGCAACGCATCCCTTTGTCACTGCAAGGTAAGCTCAAGAGTTCTTGCTACATGAAATACTAGAATCATTTTCTCTGCTACTAGACCTGTTTATGTCTTTAAATGTAAGTTGATAGTGTGATGCAAATATTACTTTTGCATTGATTTGGGCTAAATGGCTCAATTAGAAGATTAAAAAAAAATCTACATAACAAATCCACTTATTTAAAGACATTAACTATGTCTAGTGAAATGTTTGCACGATAAAAAAAAAAATCACAGTACATTTTCCCACTCAACTATAAGACTTTTGTTCACTGAATAGAAAGAAAATGTTTGCAAATCCTGTAAAGTACATTAACATTTTATATATATATATATATATATATATATATATATATATATATATATATATATATAGAGAGAGAGAGAGAGAGAGAGATGCATTAAGTAAACTGAAAAACACTACTAACTGCAGCTCCAATAAAAATCGAATGTATTCTTATTTATTTTCTACATGTTAATTGAACTATCGAAAAAGTCAGTCACGGAAAACACAGCATTTGCATAGTCCAGAGTTTGCATTTACATTCAACTATGGTGTATAAATGTGAACAATATCCAGGTAACTGAACTCTTTACCAATGTGGGTCACATGACAATTAATCCTGACTTATTTTTAGAATGACCTCTTAGAACCAATACACTTCAATGGTCTAGCCGCAAAAATGCTAGTCAACATTCACAAACTATTTTATCTTTAGAATGACTGACAGAACTAATACAATTCTAGTGTCTGGTATTCTGATATGTTTAATCCGTTTCATTTTCAAATGCTCTCTCTGTACGTCTCATTTTAGTGTAATACACAACTCAAAAAAGTACAACATGCGGTGAGAGTATAATTTTACAGGTAAAGGACGAGAGGGAGCTATGTTTGTTAGTTTGCTTCCAACTGTGATGTAATTGTAACATGACAATAAAGCGAATAGATTTATCTAAGTCGCTGTATGTCACTTAGGACCACAATGTTCTCCAGTAATGTCAAATATAGAGCAATGTAGTATGAAGGTCTATAAGGAATATGTAAATGTCGACAGAAGTATGGGAGAGTTAATGTATGAGAACAATTGAAGTAGGCCTTAACAAATGGCTGGATGGATACAATTTGAACAGACTGCCATACATTGTAAAATGTGAGTAGGCTACAGCAATCGGTCTTTACACATTTTCTTCAATCTCACAATCAAAACTCACTCGATTCTGTAACTTCCCAAAATATGTAACTGGTAACAATGGTTTTAATAATAGTATTTGCACAAATGCAGTAGTAGGAGTACGGCATTAGAAGAACACAGTACATTGTACCAGACCTAGTTAGTATCTAACTATGATGTACCCGTTCTCGCTGATTTCAAATGGCACTGTACACCGGGCTAGCATCTAACGGAGCAAAAGGCTGTTTACCTTTAAGATAAACGTACTATCTCGCTCCATAAAGGGGGAAAAAGGCTTTTTTATAGGGCAAGCCTTACATTTGAACATCTTTGTATTTCATCTAAATCAGTGACAACAAAATAGCCTCGAGCGTGATTTTCTCGTCTTGTTTTCTTTCACAAACTTAACTATGACATCTGGCACGGCTTCTGAGCTCCATGACAACAGACTCTCCGGCAGCACACAACTGTGTGTCAGAACGAAGAAGAAGAAGAAGGAGAGGAGAAGCAGCTTGTTACTGGGGGGAATAAATGTAAAGAGATCAGTAATTACCATTATTTAAACAAGTCCCAATAACAAGTGGATTATGCAGAGCTGAGCTATTGTGAAGCCGAGCGTCTCTCCGAAATGGTTCTGAGGCAAATCCTTTTGTGGTTCAATGTCTGAGAGCCATTGTGTAATGTCGACTACAGTTAAGGGTCTACATTCATATATAGTCGTTTCAACCCATTGTCCATCAAGGCGACATACATTGGTCATGTACAGTACTTTGTTGTCTGAGACTAATGACTAGTATTGCAGTGTTTCACAATGGGACATGTATTATTTAGTTTAGCATTACTTGTACAAAACAAAGTTGCTATATGTATGCTGTAAACTATAGAAGACTCCATAATGTGAATTATCAAAATCATTGTGTTATTTGGGGCAGTCATAGTAGAACAGCAATCAGAAGAAATATATCATTCTATGTGACAGAATGAGTGAGGGAGATAAACTGGGATAGAAAGAGCTAGAGAGGGACACAGGGGGGAGGGAGAGAGAGAGAGAGAGAGAGAGAGAGAGAGAGAGAGAGAGAGAGAGAGAGAGAGAGAGAGAGAGAGAGAGAGAGAGAGAGAGAGAGAGAGAGAGAGAGAGAGAGAGAGAGAGAGAGAGAGAGAGGGGCAGAGAGAGAGAGAGAGAGAGGGGGGCAGAGAGAGAGAGAGCAGGGATCAGTGACAGATAATACTCTGGACTCTGCCACACAATTACCAAATCAGTCATAAACCACTTTTTTTATTTTTTATTAATACATTTTATAAAATATTTTATATTTTATCTCTTTTTGTTGATCATCCAACAATCCATGTCATCTGTTTCAGCGTGATTTTTTTTATTTTTAAAGATGGATTGAAAATGAAGGGAAAGAGTGAAAAAAGTCAATGTTGCTTGATGTCACAGAGACAGCTAAGCATGGTAATTACTGTCACACGCACACAATTGCACAGTACTTACTGCAGAGACTGTCAATTCAGCTATCAGGCCTGCAACTCAGGCAGAAGCACATAACTTTATCTTTGAGAGAAAGAGTGGGTGGTGTTTGTGTTTGTGTGTGTGGGGGGGGGGGGGGGGGGGGGGTTAAAATGTATGTTTTTTATTTATTTATTATTATTTTGTTGGAAGTGAAATGGATTGTGCAGCAGCTCCCTCTTGTGGAGAAGGAGAGCCGTGCTCCCTGCCTGCTTGGTCTCAGTGGAGTGGTGCAGCCTCCTCTGCATTCAGGTGGCTGGCTGCGACAACATTCACTATCTGGCTGGACCTCTCTTTCTCTCCTTCAGCTGCTTGCTGCCAGGCTGAGACAACCCGCCACTTCCCCTCTCAATGCTCACTCCGTCTGGATGTGATGTGTAACCTGGGCCTGATGCGCTCCCACTAACCCCTAAGTCAAATATTTAGACGGTCGATTTCAACCCCTTTAAGAAGTGCCCCGCAACCCCTCCACCATAAACAAATCGATGGGACGAGTTCAAATGCCATAGAAAATGTTCAAACGTAAACAAGTTCACTCCGAGGCTACTGGGAGGAGTGTTGGCGGAGGGGGTAGTGGTGCAGGGAGAGAGGAAGGGAGGGTGAATCTGATGCAAATGTATGCACAGCCATAAAGTATGCATATGCATACAGGAGTGGGATTACACAGAGGGAAGAGCTACCGCAGATACTGAGAGGGTTTCAAACGCGGGTGAACGCTCGGGACATAATGAGGCAGAGGCAGAGGCTCCATGTTTACCAAGGCTGTGCGGTGCACAATGCAGGGTGGAATACAGTACAACACTGGAAGAGAGAGGAAGGTTGCTGGGAGGCTGATGGTGGCGCGGTGGCAGAAGTGGGGTCCAGAGCTCATGATAAACAGAGCGACCTCTAGTCAGTGCCTGGGGGGAGGAGGAGAGGAAGGGAGGGAGGGGGGGTGGGTTTAGAGCAGCCTCTCCCAGCCTACCTTTAGGGAGAGGCTCGGGCACCAAATAGCATAGGAGAAACCATGGCATTAATATCCCCACACTAACCCCCTGACAATAGCCCATTATGTATGGACGCCTCTGTACATTACACACCTTGAACTAAAAACAAACGCTCCCCTTTCTCCCCCTCGGTATCTGAACCGCAGCCAAGAAATTACACCAAGAGCCCGTTTTATTTTATTATTTCACGGACAAGAAAGGTACATTTCCGCCTCCTAAACACCTTTCTGTGGCGCTGCTCTAATCAGTTACCTTCTGACACCTAGCTCCGCCGCAAATTATTGTTTGCCTCTGTGTTTTCCCTCTATCACTAGCTTCCAGCCACGGGGATCGGCTATAATTACAATTCACACTGATTCCAGCCTGCCGTGTTCAACCGCGCCTCTAAATGAGAAAGCAGCTTGTAAGGTGCGGGAGAAGTCGACAACCAAAACACTGGGAATAAAAAACCGTCAGCCCACTCTCGGCCGGGAGAGGTTGTCCATGCGGTATTATAATGTTTCTAAATGAGGAGCGTGTCTAGTGACACAAGTCGCTGTCCAGATATCGATTGCTCCCGTGGCTACACCACTAATAGTAGTGGAGAGTCATTGAACTTTAAAGCAAATAGTCCTTCTCCCCCGCTCAGTATCGTCACAGCAGATCAATACATCAGAGGCCCGGTCGGCCTGGCCTGGTAATACCTCTATCTGGAATAATGGTTTTCCACCTAGTTACTGTGAGTAAGGGCTCAAGACAGGCCCAGCTGAGCTGCAGTCCTTAGAGGAGAAGACACACACAGAGCCACGTACAGGCACACACACACACACACCGAACACACACACACACACACACAGATAGAATCATGCACACACACACACACACACACACACACACACACACACACACACACACACACACACACACACACACACACACACACACACACACACATACACAGAACATAAACACAAAGACAAAATCATACACACACACACCGAACACACACACACACAGACAGAATGATACACACACGCACACATAGACACACACAGACAGAATCATACACACACACACACACATACACACACAAAAACATACACACACAGTCTTGTACAGCTAACCTTGTGGGGACACACAATTCAGTCCCATTCAAAATCCTATTTTCTCTAACCCCTAACCCTAAACCTAACCGTAACTCTAACCCGTACTCTTACCCTTACCCTAACCCTAACCTTAACCCAAAAACCTAACCTTAACCCTGAACCTAACCCTAGCTCCTAACCCTGACCCTTAATGTAATTCTATCCTTAACCCTAAACCCCTTAGAAATAGCCTTTGACATTGTGGGGACCAACAAAATGTCCCCACTTGGTCAAATGTTTGTTTGTTTACTATTCTTGTGGGAATTTCTGGTCCCCACAAGAATAGTTAAACACGTCCACACACACACACCAAGGCCACAACATTCAAACACACATACATTTAGCAGTATACAGTCCATACATAGAATTGGATTCGACAAAGGATCTACCAATTTCTGAATTATTATTCAGCGTCACTTTTACAGATGATTGTAACAAAAATATAAAACACTAATCCAGGCTGATAAATTAAAATCCGAGATAATTTCACCTCTAAACCTCTAAATCAGACATTAAATGATCTATAACTGCTGATTATCCATATTATTGAATTAGTAGCATTGAGAATGGCAGAGTAATTCCCTTCTTGGTGACACCCATTCCATTGTCCTTTAACCGTTCCTGTTAATGTGTGGAGGTGGGCTGGGCCTAGCTCGCAGCCATTAGCCCTGTATTAGACACATTGACCCGAATGCTCCTCACTCCATTACTCTGCTGCTCACTACAAGATGGCCCTTCGTGACTGTGAGGAGATGAGGGTTGGGGGGGTTCAGCATGGCTGGGCAGAGCTCAAGTGTGAACGTGGGACCGCCCCTGACCCATTCTGAGACCCCCAGACGGGTACACCCCACATTCACCTCGCCCTTGTCCCACACACCCCCAACACAGGACCAGTGATACTCATACGGTGTTGCATACATATGGGATCAGAAGAGGCCCGACTTTTACATTTTCGTCTCATGTCTTATTTCCTTATTTCACATGCAAAGCAACACAGCTTGTCAACACATTAGTCATGTGGGTCTATGTTTTTTTTGGCCAGGCAGTACTAGGTTTTTAAGAGAGTTTGCTTTTCCGCAGCATTTCGGTTGAAAACCAAGCAGTGCTAGCAAAATCGCCCGCTTCATTTTCCCTGATAGGCACCCGGGGTGTCACCCGATCATTGTGTGGGAATATACAGTGCCTTCAGAAAGTCTTCTTGCACCCCTTGACATGTTCCACATTTTGTTGCGTTACAGCCGGAATTTTAAAATGGATGAAATTGACATCTTTGCAAACGTGTATTTGAAAATGAAATACAGAAATATCGATTTTACGTAAGTATTCACACCCCAGAGTCAATACTTTGCAGAGGCACCTTTGGCAGTGACTACTGATGTGTCTTTCTGGGTAAGTCCGTAAGAGCTTTCCACAGGAGGTTTCAAGTTCCCACTGAAAAAATGGCTAAATAGTAGCATGTCTCAAAAGTTAGTCGTAAGATGATAGTACGTGGCTGAGACGGACATGCCTGGGACAGCATATGGTCATTTGGTGCCTGTTGTTTATCATATTGTGTTTGTCTTGTATATATTAGGGATTGATTGTTGTATATATTAAGGGTATGTGAGACAAGGGAGCTGTACCTGTCCATAGTTGTTTATTAAGAAATGGACCTGTACTAATTATCGGGCCAGCAACCGACAGGTTGCTAGATCGAATCCCCGAGCTGACAAGGTAAAAATCTGTCGTTCTGCCTCTGAATCAAGGCAGTTAACCCACCGTTCCTAGGCCGTCATTGTAAATAAGAATTTGTTCTTAAAGGACTTGCCTAGTTAAATAAAAAAATGTCTGTCAATGTCTGTTGCCACTACAATTGCCATCTAACCTTCCTGCATCCCCCCTTCCCCCTCCAAAAGGACCAGAGTGGAAATCAGCTTTTAAGTTTATTGTGTTATATTGTTAAATTGTATGTAGAGGCGACACCGGCTGGAGCGCCCTCGGGTACTGTACGTACTTAAAACATTGTCTAATAAATCCAATCAATCAATCACACCAGGATTGTTCAACATTTGCTCATGATTCTTTTCAAAATTCTTCAAACTCGGTCAAATTGGTTGTTGATCATTGCTAGACAACCATTTTCAGGTCTTGTCATAGATTTTCAAGCAGATTTAAGTCAAAACTGTAACTCTGCCACTCAGGAAGATTCACTTGATAAGCAACACCAGTGTAGATTTGGCCTTGTGTTTTAGGTTGTTGTCCAGCTGAAAGGTGAATGAATCCCCCAGTGTGTGGTGGAAATGAGACTGGACCAGGTTTTCCTCTAGGATTTTTTCCTGTGCTTAGCTCCTTTCCATTTATTTTTTATCTTGAAATACTCCAAAGTCCTTAACAATCACAAGCATACCCATAACATGATGCAGCCACCACTATGCTTGAAAATACGGAGAGTGGTACTCAGTATTGTGTTGTATTGGATTTGCCCCAAACATAACACTTCATATTCAGGACAAAAAATGATTTACTTTTCCACATCTTATACGGTTTTACTTTAGTGCCTAGTTGCAAACAGGATACATGTTTTGGAATATTTATATTGTGTACAGGCTTCCTTCTTTTCACTCTGTCATTTAGGTTAGTATTGTGAAGTAACTACAATACCGTTGAACCATCCTCAGTTTTCTCCTATCACAGTCATTAAACTTTGTAACTTTGCTTTCCTTCCTCTCCGGCAACTGAGTTAGGAAGGACGCCTTTATCTTTGTAGTGACTGGGTGTATTGATACACCACACAAAGTGTAACTATTAACAACTTCACAATGACCAATGCCCTTCTTTGCGAGGCATTGGAAAACCTCCCTTGTCTTTGTGGTTGAATCTGTGTTTGAAATGTACTGCTCGACTGAGGGACCTTACAGATAATCGTTTGTGCGCGGTACAGAGATGAGGTAGTCATTCAAAAATCATGATAAACACTATTGCACACAGAGTGAGTCCATGCAACTTATTATGAGACTTGTTCAGCAAATGTTTATTCCTGAACTTATTGAGGCTTGCCATAACAAAGGGGTTAAAAACGTATTGACTGAAGACGTTGCAACTTTCAATTATTAATTTATTTGAAAAAAAAAACATTGAAAAAAACCATAATTCCACTTTTTCATTATAGGGGATTGTGTGTAAGCCAGTGACAACAAATCTCAATTTTAAAAATTGTAAATTCAACAACAAAATGTGGAAAAAGTCAAAGGGTGTGAATACTTTCTTAAGGCAATGTATTTGGAATTACAAGATGGGTCGAGGACCAGAGAGCCTGCGACCGTGCAAATGTCTCTCCCCCTAGTGTTTCCGTTTAAGGGTATTACAGCAAAACAGGCAACTGGAAATTGCAAGGTTAAAAGCAATATGCAAAAAGAGTGCTGTTTTTCCAGCTGAAATCATCGGATCCCTGTGCTCGAATTCGCTTCAGCTTTACGCCAGATCGCAGCAGAGGCAGAAAGAGAGGAAAGGAAAAAAGAGACAGAGAAAAAGGGAAGAGAGAAACTCAGGGGAATGCATGAAGTGAAAGTGGTTTAAAATGGCTGAAGTCGGAGAGTGCTTGACGGAGTTAAGGAGAAGTATGGCTCAGGCAGAGGCCAGAACATGGAATGTGACGGAATCCTCCAACATGGTGTCCAAGCCAGCACAGAATCCCTGGCTCTTGATGGGGCCACTGTACGGTGTGCTGCTGGGTTGGGAAGTGCTGACCACGGGAGTTGCACTTTTCAGCCAGGAATCAGAGGGAGAAGCTCTCCACACTGACACATTTCTCATTAAAGACTCAGGGAAGTGTGACCGAGTCTACAGCTAACTCATTTGTTAGCCACACGTGCCTTCACACAAACAAACAAACAAACACACTTGCACTCCTATGGACATTATGTTAGACAAAAATACTGTATGTGCGTGCGCACACACGCACACACGCACACACGCGCACACACTCGGTTACGCAGTTAAGGGTCTGATTGAGTGACGAGTCAGCACGGAAAATGAGAAGCATATTTGAAATTCAATTCAAGTATGTGAGGATCATCCTTCTCGTTTTTATATTGCTCCTTAACGGATTTCCTGTTAATGTGTGGAGGTGGGCTTAACTGGCAGCCATTAGCCCTGTATTAGACACATTGACCCTAATGCTCCTCACTCCATTACTCTGCTGCTCACTACAAGATTGCCCTTCGTGACTGTGAGGAGATGAGGGTTGGGGGGGTTCAGCATGGCTGGGCAGAGCTCAAGTGTGAACGTGGGACCGCCCCTGACCCATTCTGAGACCTCAGACGGGGACACCCCACATTCATGTCCCACACACCCCCAACACAGGACCAGTGCATATGACTAACCTTCGACAACTCCTCTCATCTCAGACATTTAGAGATGGAACACTGGGACCCTGAAGCATCACTCTAAATCAGGGATGGCTAAAAATGTCAAAATACTATTACAAAATACGATAAAGATCAATGTATCAAAATAAACGACAAAATACTTGAATTTTGTAATGTATTTAATTAAAATACATGTATTTTGTATTACATTGGCAAGTAGATGGCTGAATAGCAACAACATTCCCATTAACAGTTTACACAAATGTTTGACTTGCTATGACAGCGATATGTTGTTGCTTATCCATCTTAGTTGAATGCACTGACTGTAAGTCACTCTGGAAAAGAGTGTCTGCTAAGTGACCAAAATGTAAATGTATATGTGAAAATGAACATCCCTAAATGAACTGCAAAGCACACTCGGTATTATTGGTGGCCTTGTTTCAGGGCGGAGATCATTAGGAAATTACTCAGCATGCTTTGCAATTGTTCATTTTTACATCTACATTAATATCGAGTTAATTTAGCAGCCACTCTTATCACACCACAGTGCCATTAGACTTCTCATACCAATACAGGGTGAAAGGGAGCCACAAAATGTGAACTGCTAAATTAATTGAAATACTGCCTATCTCTTACTATAACAGCTCAAGTTAATAGATGGCAAACTGATGAGGCTTCCACCAAACTACCCTTGCTTAGCAAACGGTAACGTTCTTTAATTTGAATGAATTCACATCATTCATAGAGCAAGTCTTTCAAGAGACAAATATATTCAGAACTATTTCAACATTTGCTTTCGTTACCTGGTGTCTTTGCTCTGTTTTTCTAGTAATTCCCAAAGTTATTAGGTTAAATGTACTAATTGCTATGAGGAATGGCCGTGCCGTGACCACAGGGCCCACAGTAATAGCTCGCCTCTGACAGCCCTGAACCCTGCATATCTAACCAAAGTCAAAACCTAATGGCAACAGCCGAAGCCCTCCACTGCACTCACACATGCCTCACCTTTCATACTCTGACCCCATTATTTCTGTTCCCATAGAAACCCCTGGAACAGAACGTGTTTGATTGTTACAGCCCTCCGATCCCTCTCCCTCTCATAATGTTATCTTAAGAAACGTGGAAACGATTGAACCCCATTTGATTTTGGCGGCCGAAATTACTACCATATTGGCGGTGTGTGTGGATACCCTCACCCCCGAGGTGTGTGTGTGTGTGTGTCTATGTCTGTGTGTGTGTGGAGGGTGGGAGCTATGGGGAGTGAGGGACTTTCTCCCAGGGTGCCCCTCGGAGAGATTCCAGGGGTTGCGCAATCCAGTTCCTCACATCACGCCAAATTGACCATGTGTGCTTGACGGCAGGTTGACTAATCTCCCGACACGTCAGATTGAACACACCACTTGGCAATCACAGAAAGAAAAATATGTTTTGGGGAGCGAAGTCGTAAATAACACTGGCGGTGGAAGCTTCAGTCTCTTCGTTCTCCTTCTCTTTGTCCTCTGAACCCGCTTGAGAAAACAATCAATAAGACAGAGGCACATGGTTTAACTGGAGGTATGCGGTTGCTATTATTAGGAGGGCTATTGTCTACGGTGGAGTATATACACGCCTTGACTTTTGGAGATAGTCAATTAAAGGAGCTATTTGTGTGGGCATAAGTAGGGCCACGGGGAGGACAATAAAAGTTACATTTATTCTCTTGGACGGTTGGCGGCCATGATGAAATGCCTGTTGCAAAATAGCCTAAGTATGAACAATACCAAAGAATATAGCTTCAATATAGCTATTGAACATGCTAGGAAATACTCAAATACAGAGAGGGAGAGAGACAGAAAGTAAAGAGAGAGGGAGAGAGAGAACAACAACGAAAGAATGAGAACAAGAGACAAGAGAAAGCTGGTGTCCTGATGGCACCAGGATGCATCAGGTGACTGGCCACTGACCAGCCAAGCAGAGAAAGACAGAGTGAGAGACAGAGATCAAGGGAGAGGGATGCTGTCCTCTTTCATTGGCTGTGGGCAGGAAGTGGTGAAGAGCCAGGAGGATGTGTCCCATGTTCTTAGATGGGGGATTACAGTGGGTACTTGTCTGACAGGGCCCTTTTCATTATAGAGCCACACTGAGCCCTGACTGTGCTCCCAAATCTGTCACCAGAGTCCACCAGGAGTGGCCCTCCAAATTGAAAAAGTCTGCCGTCATGAATGGATGAAGAGAAGGAGGGACTGTCTGTCTGTCTGTCTGTCTGTCTGTCTGTCTGTCTGTCTGTCTGTCTGTCTGTCTGTCTGTCTGTCTGTCTGTCTGTCTGTCTGTCTGTCTGTCTGTCTGTCTGTCTGTCTGTCTGTCTGTCTGTCTGTCTGTCTGTCTGTCTGTCTGTCTGTCTGTCTGTCTGTCTGTCTGTCTGTCTGTCTGTCTGTGTGGAGAAGAGGAGGAGAAGGGGGGGAGACTAAGAGTTGAGGGGGAAAAATGTGGTCATCAATGCTGGCAGCAGATCCAGGCAGAAGATTATTGGAAGGCAACACAGCGGCAGATGTCTGATGAGTGTCTATTAACCTGCTTCCTACATGTCCCTGGCCCCGTTGGTGATCAATTCAGACTGGGAAGGCCTTGTCTGGCCCAACAAGAGGGGCTCATAATCTTCCTCACTCCCCAAAAAATAGCACAGCGCATGGCTGCTGATTGGCTGACCTTACTGCACTGGCATCTCTGCTGCGGAGAGGAGAGGAGCCGCCATGACTCAAGACCTGCTGCTTCCAGGCCATCCTCCCCTCCCTTCTTCCATCCCTCCATGCCCCCACCCCTTCACCCCACCTCTGATTGACTGTCATCTGTGTTCCGTGATGCGGTGGTGAGCGTATACCCAATCTAGGAGAGGCCGGAGTGTGTTGACAGGCTGGACGGCTGGTCATGGCTGGATGGAGAGGTATTAGCTCACTGCCACGCACTATTCATTAGAAAAAAAACACAACAGCTGGAGGAATTGGATTTCTGTGACAGAACACAATCACTGCGGGTTCTGGGTTAGCTGCTCCTCTGACTGCAGCCTGTGGCCTGCTAGCGGAGTTGGAGGGGGAGTGTTTGCCAAGGCCCACCCTTGACCGTCTTCTGCTCGCTCTGGTCAACAGAGCACAGACCATCACGGTGCAATGGGGTCCATCTCCCAGCTTGTTACCTGCCATGGACCTCTGTACATGGAACTCTGTACATGGAACTCTGTACAGAGGAGGTTCAGGGTGACGGGAGGATGACCATTTCTTCTCTCAAAGGATGAAAATCTCTACCCATCTTGCATGAATATATGAGTTCTGTATGCTCCGCCAAGAAGTTCATTTGTCTTTCTTCCTTTATTTCAAACTTTTGTTTCCCCTCTGTCTGTGTGAGAGAGGGAGAGAGAAAGAAAGAGACAGACAGAGAGAGAGAGAGAGAGAAAGAGAAAGAGAAAAAGACAGAGAAAGAGACAGAGAAAGAGACAGAGAAAGAGAGAGACAGAGAGAGACAGAGAGGGAGACAGAGAGAGAGACAGACAGACATACAGACAGATAAACACACACAATCCTGAGAGGAGGCCATCTGAAATTCAAATCATCTCCACCCAATCATCTGAGCATGCCAGTTAGCTCCCATGAAACCTTTTTTTACTAAGCGTGACCCGGGATGCTACGGCTGGCTCAGAGCATTGAGGAGCAGGGGGCGGGGCGGTGGAACTGGCTGGGGCGTTGGGTTAGCTCCACATCTGGTCCTGTATTAAAGGCATATGGGCCAGTGAGTGGGCCCCGCTCGCATGCACAGACCCTCAGCCCAATCAGCCCTGATAGGGGTGATGTAATAGCCCTGCCTTGGACTCCCCTCCCTCCCCAGGACACTGCTCTTTGGCCCCGCTAGGCCCTGCTAGGCTGTGGAGCACTGACAACACAGCTCACCGTCATCAGAGTCCTCCCCTCCCTCGCCCACCGCCAGGCCTGGAACACACAGGTCAAAGGTCATCATGCACTGTACAAGGCTGGGGCGGGGTCCGTGGCGAAAGGGGGTTGGGGTAGGTGTAGGATAGAGGAGGGGGGTATCTTGTAAAGGTGCACTTTACAAATTCAACTTAAAAGTAGTTTCCACTTTAACAGCGAGCGGCGTCAATTCAATTCAAACGTATCAATTCGATTCTAGATCTCTGTAATGTAATTCACTGAAATTACTAGACAATGTCCAAAAGGCTGAGTCTGCTTTATTTTTCACAGAGGCTCTCTAATGCAACAACCTGTGTAACATTTTTGTTCCATCGGTGTGGTGTCCTCTGTCAGTCTGCGGCACCTGTGTGGATCTGGTCTGTGTTAGCCCGACTGCCAGGAGAAAGAAAGAAAGTGAGCGAGAGAGAGAGAGAGAGCGAGAGAGAGAGAGAGAGAGAGAGAGAGCGAGAGAGAGAGAGAGAGAGAGAGAGAGAGAGAGAGAGAGAGAGAGAGAGAGAGAGAGAGAGAGAGAGAGAGAGAGAGAGAGCACAGTGGATGAGTGATACAGGAGAGGCCTGTGGCTAACCAGCCCCTGTCGGAAAATTAGGAGGCAGTGGAACAACACGTCCATTCTACATTTATCAGTGACACGGGGCCCTCACACAGCTGCGGAACCACCCTTCTACCCCCGTTCATCTTGGCTGTGCTCTGATAGCTGAGAGGTTAAAGGGGCAATCCGGGATTGGTACAATCAATTTTGGGACTTTTCAAATAATTGTACGTATATGGCCATTGGTTCTTGAAGAATATAACTTATGAATGCCTCATGGGCTTCAACTGTTGTACCCAATCAGAACCCACAATATAGACATGTTTGATGCCGTTGTTTGTAGTCGACGGAATTGTAAACAAACACTGTATAACTTCAAAACATGAGTACAACTATCATTTTAATCTCATGGACGGTCGGTCCTCGCATCCACAGCTCTGTCTACAAATTGGAGAGTGGTTACATTCCTCCACCCCCATCCCTCAGTCGTTTACTTAAACAAGTGGCCGGCTGCCCACGTCGTTCCTTTTCTAACCACATATTGCCCGTTTAAGGGAGGAAAAGGGATCCTACGCCTTGGTGGACAGGTATGGCTTTGGGTGAGCGGTGAGTGGCAACTTGGGCGGTAGCTATGTGGCGCTAGCTGTGGCCTTTCAGAGGGATAAGGTTTAGTCGGTGCCGAGCGAGCCCTGAGCCGGTCACACGGATGTAATGAGGTCAGATTACAGGCAGGTCCGCAGACAAGCTAAAAAAGGTTGGAACGGTAATCCCACAGTCATTAAAGGGCCGCTTTGTTGCCAGTGGAACGGAGAGAAAAGGAAAGCATGGGGAAAAGAGGTGTGGGGGAACTCACCAACACTTGATTCAATATGAAAAGCTGCTTGTTGCCACCCAGGAGGAGCAGAGCTGTAAAAAGCAGGATGTTAAGGGAAGCCTGCCCGGAGACTCCTACGTCCAGGAACAACGACAGGCCTTGTTCCTGGTTTAAGGAGCAAACAGATTAAGATGAATTGATGCTAGCTTAGTGACTCTGAAAAAATGGAGGAGAGAAACGCCTACTGATCAATAAGGCTTAGGGAGCAGGCAACCAAAGACAGTTTCCTCACGCATTCAGGGGATAGCACACTCACCGAAGGGGCATTATATCTCCCGAATAGCCCTTTCTTTTCAAGGTATGGATGAAAGGGGGATAGTAGGAGCAGAATGACAATTTATATAAATCTGGAGAATAAAGGAAAAAACTATGAAGTTTCCATAAGGGATGACATTTGAAATCTTCCAGGCCCTGTGTTCAATGTTTGACGAGAAAACGACAGTCAAATGTACGCATGTATGGCATGTTCCAGTCATTATAGACGATAGAGATGACTTACTGACATAATGAGAACCTGTTCTCAACTGGCCTACCTGGTTAAAAATAAAGGTGAAATACCACCCAGGTTTGAAAGATACATAGGAACATGCAGAATTGTTTGGTAACATATCTGCCTGTGTTGTATGAGTACATATCACTTGTCGTTTTTTTGTTGTTGCAGTTGTCGAAACACCCATACTCGCGAGGAAAAAGACACACTTAAATCCAACTTAAAGCCCTGACATGCAGATCACAGCAGATGGCCTAACCTCCAGCATCTCACAGGCCACTACCAGAACACACAGTACAGTATGTGTGTCTGGGCCCGGATGGCTGGCACAGAGCTGTCCTCCCATGTTTGCAGAGATCAGAGAGAATCATTTGAGCTAACACGGCAATTATAGCTCAAAGCCCACTATCTCAGGCAGAGATCAGATAGACTTTCTCCCTCTGCTACCGTAGTGTATCACATGTCTGCACTCAGGAGCCGTCTCAAACAGCTAATCCCTTAAGAGGTGTGGGCCACCATTAAGTTAATGAAAATGAACACTCCGGCGTGTCATGGCCGCCAGGAACACAGGCAGGGACACCGCCGTCGGGCAGCTAGCTGCATGCGTTAGACACTCCATTACCCCTTACGGCCCCCGTAGAACAGCCAGGCAAGTTTTGATGCTAGCATAGCCGCTAGCTTTGAGTTTGAAAGGCATTAGTTCTGACATGGGGATGAGCTTTGTAAAATGTAAGAGTACCTCTCTCTCTATCCCTGCCTCCCGCCTTCCCTCCACCAGTTCCGCTAACCTCAGGATGTATGAAACAGATGCAGATATGATGCCGCCACCAGCGTGACCTCTACATCTGTTGAGGGTGACCCCAGGAACACTTTGAGGCCCAGGGTCAGGTGACTTGTGGGGTTGATTGGTTGAGGATTAATAGCGAGCCAAGTGAGAATCGACCCCTGCCGGGTACAGTGTTGTCCCAAACAATTACAAAGATGTCAAATAAAACCACCTCTCGGTATAGTTTATATTGTATACCAGATGGCTGTAGCACAGATAACAGGGCTGAGAAACACAACCACAAAGTGAAGAGAAATCGAGCAGAATAATTTAACAGAACTATCTTCAGAATGCATTCATCAGTTTCATAGTGTTATATGTTCTCGTAACTGTTGCCAACAGTGGAATTTCTGTGTGATACATCAATACCAGACCCAAAGACTCTCCATATTCATGACTAAAAACAGAGAGATTTCTTGGTGTCTTATACGCTAGTATTCCAAGTCCACTGCGGCGTCCACGTTCTCCGGGTTTTGACTGGATTTCAAATTTATTAAAAACAAACGTGGCCATTTAAGATTTTAAATTCTATACGTATTTCTGGATTAAATCCCTTTTACCCAGTGCCTCTTATGAGGTCATTCAATTAGCTTTTTGTGTGTTTTGCGCTTAAATACATTTTTAAAAAGTGGATACCGGTAATATTACAATCACTTCCATTACTACTGCACTTTAGCTGCAATAACCTGCACATTTTTTTATTTAAAAAAATAATATGCGTTTGTGTGTATTTAGCTGTGTTGTGACTGAGTTGTGACCTGAGGTGTGGCCTTTGACCTCTGCTACAGTATGGTTCCATTAGCAGCCCCAGCTGACTAGAGGCGAGATCTCCACCAATTAGAGCAGAGGAGAAAACAAAAGGGCCATATTTCAATGCTTTCTACAGCTGCGCTGTTAATCGGCAACGTGGTTAGTCTCTCTCTGACCCTCACCCCTGCACTTGCCCCCTGTGAAGAGAAACATACCTCTTCTCTCATCTTTTTGAATTGGTGAAAAAATATTATATATTTGCTTCAGGCTTTAAAAAAAAAATCTATTTATTTAATAGCTTTTCGTGTCACTGAAGCTTTAGTGCCGTTATGACATCCATTGTACCATGTATGAAATAGCCTACATGTAAAAGGAAAAAAAAATATGGACTAATCTAAAGCTTAATAGCAAGGTATGTGTCATATGTAACCTTTATAACTTTGCTTGTCAGTTTTTTTCCATTAGGGACCTCATAAGCGGGTTGGGCATATCAGTCACCGAGGCCACTGACAGGTCTAACCTTCCCAAGCGGCAGGATACACCATCTTCACCGCAGCCTATTGACCAAAGCAATAAGCCATTCTATATGGCGTATTAAAGTCATTTTCCACATGCTACCTCAGCACCACCCATTGTTCATGCAAGCTCCTGCTGACCTGGGAGAAAAAAACCTTGGTGTTCCCAGACTAAATTGCAACACTTTGCACCGTTACACCAGTTAAGCAATAAGCACCCAACTGAATTGTTTTTTTCCTTCTTGACTTGAAAGGTGTAGTGATTATTACGGTCACTCATGGGGCAATTTTAGACTGTCAAAAGGGGCGCCGGAAATGGCTTCAACCCTTAGAAATGCTGACTGCCTAGAGAGCATGTTTCCTTTTTGTACTCGATGTCTCCCATTTCGTTTTTCCTCTCATTTGCAAAAAAAAATGTATTTTGTTGGCAAGCTGCGGCGATGTAATATGTGGAGCCATCTGCCTAGTCCACTGGCTGCACCCTGCTCCTAATGTCAGAGGTGCTGTGCGAGGCTGGAAAATGCTCCCTAGCCCCTGCTGAAATCAGCTCCGCCACAGGACCATGTGACAAATGATTCCAATCTAGGCTGAGCGCCCTTGACTTGACCCTGACCGCTGTAGACAATAAGGGCTAGCTCAGTCACTGGGAAAGATGTTCTGCGCTAATAAACCCGACTGCCGACCAGGGGTAGCCGGGGAGGGAGGGACGGAGGGGGGAAAGGGGAGGGGCTCAGGTTCTGACCTCTCAGGTGCAGGTTGATAATGAGAGTCCCTGTTTGCTCTGTGAAAATGACCTCACCGGGATGAAAGGAGCCAGCGCTCAACAAACAGGGCTATTCTATGTCCTTCTAAAACCTGATCGTTCCTGGGGATCGGCTACCAATGTGCTTTCTGACGCGTTTCTCTTTAAAACGGGGGCCGAAGCCAAAATCCCCCCCCCCCCACCCCAGACATCACACATGCATAACAAACGCGCACACATGCAAATGCACAGAGAGACACATCCTCATTATTGCACCCACCCCTAAACACACACGGACCTATAAAATGAGTGGGCCCTTGCCAAGCTCGGCGGTGTAAACACGCTACTCCAGAAAAGGGCAACATGCTGCTTATGCTAATGAAACCCCCCCCCCCCTTCTCTTCTTTTCACCTCCTCTCATCCTTCTGGCAGAGGCTCTCCTTCTGCCGCAGCGCCATTGTCATCCCCTGGCTGTGGCCATGTTGGCACCGGGCTAAATAATACCCAGCTATATTAGGTTACCAATCCTCCTCAAATCGAAGCCGCGGGATTCAACCCTCCCCCCCCAATTTGTAGACTCAAAAAGCAGCTTTGAACAGTGCAATGGTAATGTAACCTATATGATTCAAAATGTATGACCTATGACATTTTTGGCATGTGGCATCCTCCAAAGAGCCCGATGTAAATGAGCAGAAGTAATGACAAAGTCAAGGGTCAGCGTTAACAATATGTCTCATTTTGGAGGGATGATGGGTGTTTACAGGAAATGGGGACAGTGATTTGCATGGTACTCTGGAGTAGCTGAGCACTTCTGCAGACTCTTTGTCACAGGGACTTTGAGGAACTTACTGCTGAGAGGGGAAAGTGCTGGGCACTACAGAAACCAGTGGAGTCTGCTGAACCTTGTGTGTGTCGCTATGGAAGCCAGGATTAGGCCAAGGATTGGCTGGCTATAAACACACATGCTCTTGTCAGTGCAGCAGAAAGTTTTGCTTTTGTGTGTGTTGTGTATCCGTGTGCGCGTGTGTGTGCCTGTGTTCATGTGTGCGTGTGTGTGTGCATGCGCTTGCGTGTGTGTGGCTTTTTTTGTTTTGTTTCATAAGCCAAGACACTGACATGCGGTATTGTGGCTTGACTGCAGAGGAGTTTATCATAGATAATTACGTAAGAATGTGCTGGAAGAGGAACAGACCATGGATCATCTGGGATGGCAGCTGCTCCACTCGGCCTACACTATGCCCCACACTCCAGCCCAGCACACTACAGCAGTTCCATCTGGGCTTCTTGAGAGGGCAGCAGTGAGAACATTAGAGAGCCGGCGAGCTCCCTCGCTTTCTTCCTCACCCTGTCCACCCTCTTACACACCACGTTTGTACCTAGTTCACTTTTTCCATTTCCTGCTCCCTCTATCACTCTCTTACGCACACACACACACATTGCAGTGGTGTGATAGAGATAATGGAAACAGGTGAACAGTTGCTAAACAAACAACCCCCAAAAAATCGAACGTACATTTTTTTTGCATATGACCACCACCACTAATATCCTAAACCACTTTCATCAGAATAATTTACACATTTTCTGAAATACATATCTTGTTGGTACAGTAACCAAGCAGGGCATTCGACGATGACCAATTAAGTAAACAGCCTAATTCCTGTACCATTTACACAAGCAAATGCATATATTTGGAGGGGATTTAAAATGGTAAGATGTAGTGTAGGATGTTCATCAACTCTTTGCATTATCGAAGTAGCCAGAACATAGCATTAACTGTAGAGGGGACTTGATGTTCCACGTTCATCCTATAACTCTATAAACCCTGTAAATCCAGCTTAGATACTATGAGCAGTGTGCTTATGCCTATAATATCCAGTAAACTACTCTCAGCCAAGGATTCTTTCAAGTTCCATAGGGCAAAATAAACAGAAACTGTACTATGTCATTCGAAAATGTGACGGTAACAAGGCTACACAATAGTCCCACACTAGTTCTTGAGATGGAACAGTGCACACATTTGATCACTCACCAGTTAATTGTACAATAGTGTGATTTCAATTCCGGTAGACTTTGTTTTAACAGCAGAGACACAGGTTTGTTTTCACCCAGCTTGCATTGCTTGTCTCAATGTGGCACTGGGCCAAGCAGGGAAATTGGCCATGATTGACCTGTCGCCCTGCAGCAGCATTGCTTTTAACCGAAACGCCAGTGAAGAAAATCATTGAGAAATAATACGTGATATTTCTCCTTCTGACCAATACCTCTGGATCATTCCGCTGTGAGAGCAATGAAATGTGAGCGGCGTGAGGAAAGCTAACACTTTGGGAGAGAAACACAAACCTATGGAGTGTGCGGAATGTGATATGACAGCGAAAACAAAATCCCATTGCCGGTCCACAGTTGAGCGTCAGCTGAATGTGTTGACATGCCATAGATCCTGCTCAGTAGCGAGAATAACACAACACTATTCTCTAACAGCCCCAAATCATTGACACATACAAATACAGCCGCAACTAATGATTGGGAAATGTGTCAGCAACAGAACAACAGAAAACAAACTGAGCGTTATGATAAGGTAAGTGAATGGAATGGATGATTATGCACTGTTCACACACGGATAGACCCACACAAGCAGCTACGCTTATGCGCACACACACACACACACCCACACACACACACACACACACACACACACACACACACACACACACACACACACACACACACACACACACACACACACACACACACACACACACACATAAACCATACACACACCTCTCCCCTGCCTGTGGCCCCCGGGGACAAGAGTGCTGTGAGTAGAAGGTACTGCAGGCGTTTGTGGTGGTTGTGGTTTACTCTGTGGTTGGAGGCTGACCTGAGAGCTTGGGACTGGGGAACACATTGTACCTTGTTCCTCATTTCCCACTCGGCCATTAGATGGAAATGATTTCTGATCACTGCCTAGGCGCTCTTGAATCGCATGAGTGACCTCAAGGTGAACATGGCACTATAGCCCATCGTCGGCCCATTCAGCCATTCATGCTCTGTAGACATCATGACTTCCACATTTTACAGGCGCCAAAGTGATATGGCTGTGAGGGAGAGGAATGAGAGAGAGAGACAAAGAGGAGAGAAAGAGAGGGATGAGAGAAGGAAAGAGCATCAGCTGCAAGCCATGTAGCTCAGTGTTAAAGGATAGCTTTTCTATAAAATATGTATTATTGTATTTTGTTCATTAGCCCGCTGTTTATTTGGTCCCATCTATTTTTTCTATTTTA
>NC_052324.1:6192156-6227156 GCF_016432855.1 Salvelinus namaycush | reverse complement strand
CAGCTTCCTCAGGATGTTACATCAGTAAAGAGGTTAAATATGAGCCTAGTTATTGGGAGCAGACGAGTCGACCAGCTTGCCTCTTCTATTCCTTTAAGGCAGCGGCCATTTACAATATTTGACTCTTATTCCCGCTGCTGATTTCACTGTGTACGAATGGTATAGATTAGAATAACGAAACGGATTTATTTAAAACATGGCATTGGTCTTTTTTCTTCTTACATGGAGTGGAAAATGTCATCATTTTCTAATGAACCACCGGAACAAATAACGATCAATGGCAAACGCTTGGTCTGGCCAATTTATTAAGTGAACCGTCATGGCGTCTTCTATTACTTTCACATTTAGGTCACAATGTGTGTTCATCAGCATTTCCTCTGAACAAACGGTGTCATGGTAACAACGGGGAACCCATTTGAGAGGTATGCTGTGAAGTCATAGCTTTCCGAGCTCATATTGTACAGAGAAGGAGGGGAGAAGACAGTCGCTATCACTGTCACTCCGTGTTGGACAGTTATACTGCAGCAATTATTCACAACCTTTGATTAGCTCCAGTGTATGCAATCGTGGCTGAAAATCGATTTCAGGGACATCATAAAAAAAGAATCTACAGCAAAAACAGAGCCAACAGACCACCAAGGGCATGTTTATAGTGTGGGGGGGGGGGGGGGGGTTCATCTTCGCTGTGTAGCCACTAGGTTTTCTTTTTTTAGACTAATCAGGCAGAAACAACAGTGAGCTTGCTGTTGGAGTCAGAGCCATAGCCAATCTCATGGCAGCCAGTGATGTGGAGCCAGGTAGTGTCCAATTAGCACCAGCGTAACTTAATGCAAACTGCTGGCACTCAACACATCGCATCCAAATAGTTGTCATAGCATTTCCACACATCCGCCATCAAATTCACTAACACATCCTGATTTGTTTTCCCTTTTCAAGGTACCGTGAAGTTGAAACGAGACGTTCCATGGATGCTAGCACTGTACGGGCATTTTCTGTTAAACTGATTGGCTTGGTTACTGATGAAAAAGCAGACACTATGGTGGCTGGCTGATGCTTTTTGACACCTGCAATGCTTAAAAACACATTTGAAATTCTACATTTCAGAAATATATCAATTTGTAAACGTGCATGCTCCAAGCCTCTGTAATTGACGATAATTTTATGAGAAATTGCATGGTACAGCATGCATACATTTATGCTATTTTGACTGAACCATGCCAAATTAACATTTGCACAGACTGCTCTGATTGGAAAAAAAGGCCTCCTCCATTTACATCAAGATCATGAATTAAAATCTGACTCCAAAAATTACCACAACATAACAACAGAGGTTAATTAATATGCTTTTATACAGGACAGTCAAAGGGACCGATCAAACATTGTCCGTTTTTGGCCTCTACTTAGCAGACTAAACTGGTATTGGACTCACGTTCGGCAGTCTGAGTGAAATGCCAGAGACAACTCAAAGCAGAATACTGGGGTAACGTCTCTCCCTTCTCCTACACTTTTTTGTTGTTGTAATTTTTCTTTTTTCTCTACTGAGTGTAGACAGTTTTGAGAAGTGTCTCCACATGCTGCAGTCTCTGGCACAGGGCAGACAATTGAGTTTTGGAAGTGGCATGGAACGAGACAAAAGGAGCATGAGGCTTCCTCCCCTCCGTCAGGGCTCCACAGGCACGCTGCCCACTCTTTCATAACGGCATTAGCAGGACAGGCGGGCTGGACCGGGCGGCAGTGGAAAATCTACCCCACCATGTTTCCTCATCATCGCTGTCTTCTCTCTGACCTCTAGCAGAGCTTTCACATGGAAGCTGAATCTTCACAGACGGCCAAGCCTAACAGAGACAGGCTTTAAGTCAGTGGAATCTTCTCTATAGAGGCATGGGTAAGTTTGGATGAGCTCGAATCGCTTTTATCGCCCTTCGTTTCAAATTGTACAGTTATCAGCGCGACTGTTTCTCGTTAAAGTGAGCTTTGTTTTAAGTGGCCAATGAGAGAACGTATAACATTATGGTACTTATTACTGTTAACCTTTTACTGCAGTGGGCTAAATCAGGGTCAGTCCGATTGTTTCTTGGTAACCTTAAACAAATCTACTTTGAAACAACAACAGAAAGTATACACCTCACACACATGGTTATGGGCTGTACCATGTCAGATATAGAGTTGAAATGTGTTCAACTTTGAGTTGGCATCCCAATAATTCCCATCGCAGAAGACTAAAAAAATAACAAAACCGTTTGACATAGAAACACTGGATCCTCTGCAGGTTTTTTGAAATAATGTTTGTTCATTGTGTTATTAACACTCCACCAATGAGGCCACGAGAGGACGATTTGGCCATTTGACTGCAGGAAAGGGTAAGTATGCTATGACACAATAGAGAAAAGGACTGTAATACAGCATAGGCCTAAACCTCACAACACCCTTCATTGATCATATATCTATCGTTCCAGTAATCACGTGATCTCTTCCCTCTCTACCTCCCCCTCCACACCATCTCCAGTCCTCCACCTGCCCCCTACACTGACCCCCATCCCTACCACAGCTTGACTCCACTAGGCTCAGACAACACATTAAACGCCAATTAAGCTGGGGCTAGCCCTGGCAGAGGCGTTTGGCTGTGTCCTGGCTTAAAGCAGGCCTGTGGGAAGGTGCTTATTGGACCCTGGAGACCGGGGTGTGGATGTGGTGGGTCCAGGACCACGGAGCTGCTCTCCCCCTGAAGACTCCATCCCTCCCATCAACACATCTGGCTTCCCACTCTGTCCGTCTTCCCTCTAGTCTGTCACCGAGGCCTGTCTCGCCGACTCGTTTTACTCTTTCCAATATGGTTGGAAAAGGTTGGATGAGGAGTTTATTTCACTAAGCGAGGCATTTCACTGTTGTGATGATATTATCACGCAGCTGTTGCCATTCTGTTCAGCACGGCTCCGAAACAAGACTTCTTCACCTCCAGGAACAGCTGTCCCACTGGCGTGTAACGGGGATTTTGCGCCGGAACAACCGCGCGTCTGCAATAAAAGGAATTCTACCCTCCTAATATGGATATCAGATCAAAAAACTCACTTGTTATACACTAAAGTCTCAACAGTCTCATGCCATTTTTGGGCATATATTGACCTAATGGACACGAGTCACATGTTTTATTCAGACAAGTGATTTACATTTGACTGAGATTAGACCTACAAATAAGAAGAGCATGTGATGTCAAGCAGCATAATCAAATATGAAGAAAAATCTCGGGGGCCCGTCCTGAGATACATACAGTATTCATTTTCAGGCAGTGGAACTTCAGAAACAATACATGATGTGCTGCTATGGTTATCTGCTGGTTTCAGAGCCTTGCCCTTTACTGTCCCTGTGTGATTTACTCACCACCAGACAGACCAACTGATGAATGTTATGTCTGACCTTCTATATTTGTTTTCCTTTCTCTTAACTGTGATTTTATTTCCCTTGGACAGAGCAGACAGAACGCGAGGGAAGATATGTGCGTGCGTGCATCTGTGTGTGTGTGTATGTGTATCCATCTCACATTGTATATCCACACGACATCTAATTGCTTACCTTCAACGAATTTCAATAACTAACCACACTAAGAAATCTCAACAACAGCAGAAGTGATAGCCTCCGTCCGTCATAGGGCCTTTGTCCAGTTGGAAAGAGTTAACCGCCACAGGCCAGACCTAAGTCAACACAGCAATGGCTCGCCTTGCCCTCACTGCCAGATCAATATCTGCAAATAATAAATTAGCTCCCAGAGGGGCGTACTAACCCCCACAACACTGCCAGGGAAAGTCCACAATTGGTGTGTGACTCAATAAGGCAGGTGAAGGAGTGCGCAGGGGCACATCTTTAGCACTCTATAATAGAAAATTAATGGTGCTCAAATCAGTGCTGAGGGCACCCTGAGGGTTAGCTAATAGGGCTAGTTATAACTGTCATCCCGCCCAGAGATCCTGAAAATATCCCATGCAAACAGGGAGACCTGCGCAGGAGAAGGGAGGGATTTTCTGCACAGGTGATGGGGGATTCCCTGCACTATATTATCAACTGATGAGGGGATTTAAAAGGGTTATTACAATAGTTGACTATGACTTAGAGATGAAACACACGTATTGCGGATGTGGCGGCTTTCAGATGGGTGTCTGATTGCAACTGAGCAGCACAACATGAGTAAATATCAGCTTTTGAACACATGGAGGTGACAGAATAGCTGATATACTGCCCCAGCCCAAACGAATGAATGTTAAATAAACATCTTATCCATGGACAATATCAAGAGAATATTCGAATACATTAGTCTAACCTTAAAAAGAAATTAAGCTGAACAGAAAATATAATTATTTCCTGTATGTATTGATCTATAGGCTAGTTGTTCCACATGGCCCACGTATGTGTCAGATGCAAACACATCCATATATCTCCCAGGTTGGTAAAAAGCCTTAAAAACACAAATGATCACTTATTGCAGCTGTTTTATTCCTGGGGTCCAGAAACAGAGCTATCGGATTCTATAAACGCACTTCATATTGATCCCCAGCCAGCCAGCCGGCAGCCTCTTACTGAGACTCAACAAGATTTATTACGATACTGCATGCAGAGCAGAACACACATACACACACGCGATCAAGTTTAAATACCCAATGATTTCTCGTCAACACACCCCACACTGATGCGCAGCGCTTCGATCTGGTCCCTTTAATTTGCCTGTGCTCTAATATCAGGGGGCTGGGGAGGGGTTACTCTCCTCCTACCCCTTTCCTCCAGTTCTTCACTTCACTAAACTGTCGGACGAGTCAACGTTGAACTCACCCACATGCAGCCACACTCCTGTCTCTGAGCGCAAACGGTGTGTGCCGTTCTCCACAGGTCACCTGAGATATATTATCCGAGCTGGAAGGTTCTGGAACAAACGTGGTGCCAGCTGGAAAGGAACAAAGCTCCCTGTAAGGTGAGGAGCATCCCAACGTAGGTTGGTAATTCCGTCAGTTTGGCACCACACATCTCCATCAAAACACATCCTCTCACGGTAGATCAAGAGCAAAAACGAAGGGGGGGAAAAAACAGAACCAGTGTATTCCTTTTTATGGAGTAGAACTGTGTGGATCTGACGTTTAGGTCTGTGTACATCCGTGTGTATGTGTGCATGCCGGTGCCACTACAAGAAAAAATGAAAGAACAAGCGAAGAAAAAGAAAGCCTGGTTCCTCATCATGCGCTTGTTAGCTTGTCCAATCTATGGCAATCAGTGCGCTCCCAGGGGTCGAAAGACACGAGACGCAGGGGAAAGGGAAGCAGGAGCTGAGGAAAGATCAATACTGCACTGTGAAACAAGAAGTGTGGGCTATTTACTTTTCATTGATCTGATGATGCAGGAGAAACACCTCCGCCTGCTAGTAAATGGAGGGAATAAGTCTTCTGTGGAAGGGTTTGCTTTTTTTCCCTCTCTCCTCACCCCAAGGTCAGGGAGAAAGCTAAAGACAACCAGGAACAAAACAAGAAATAGATTGCTGGGGCTCAGTAAAGTAATTAATCTGCATTAAGACGCCATGGGAACAGGGACTAACTAGCCATCTTAAGTGAGATTTGGCTGTGAGCTGCAGTGAGAGCCGTGGCAGTAGAGAGAGACGATGTAGGAGTGGAGGAGAAGGTGATAAATACATCAGGCCTCAAGCAGGGCTAGACATACATACTGCACTGGAGCTGAAGTTGGTCCTCACACAGCACAGGGAAACACACACAATTCATAATGCAGATGGCAAGAGGAATATGAGGATTTGAAAAGGGCATAAAACACTATCAGTGTAGCATAAATATTCCCTCCCTAAGCTCCCAAGCCATTTGTTTTTACCGAGTGCATTTGGTGGACACATTCATGGTCCAACTACGTAAATGCTACAGTCGTGATTCGACTTGATATGGGCCTAGATAGAATGCTCTTTAGGGGTGAAAGTAAGTTGACCTTACGCTGCTTCTTCCTTACAAGGCCCTGCTTGACTTGAGGCAGGCAGACTATAAGGTATACCAGAGAAACAGACGACACCAGACACTATACTGGATCTCAGACAGCACTGCAAAAACACAGATGTGTAATAAGCAAGAAGCGCATGTGGTGCCACATCACTCAAACCAGGTAGGTCTAAGCAGCAATATTTCCTTGATCTGAGATAAAACAGCATATAGGCCTAATACGATTGATGCTAAATAGGATTATATTTAGTGTGAATAAAATAGCAGTGGTGGAAAAAGTACCCAATTGCCATACTTGAGTAAAAGTAAAGATACCTTAATTGAAAATGACTCAAGTGAAAGTAAAAGGCCCATAGTAAAATACTAATTGAGTAAAAGTTCAAAAGTATTTGATTTGAAATATACTTAAGTATCAAAAGTAAATGTAATTTTAAAAAAATAAGTAAATGTATAAATCATTTCAAAATGATTATATTAGGCAAAACAGACGGCACAACTTTCTTTAATTTTAATTTTAAGGATAGTCAGGGGCACCCTCCAACACTCAGGCATAATGGACAAATTAAGCATTTGTGTTTAGTGAGTCCGCCAGATCAGCGGCATTAAGCATGACCAGGGATGTTGAGGATGACCAGGGATGTTCTCTTGATAAGTGTGTGAATTGGACCATTTTCCTGTCCTGTTAAGCATTCAAAATGTAATGAGTACTTTTGGGTGTCAAAATGTATGGAGTAAAAAGTACATTATTGTCTTCAAGAATGTAGTGGAGTAAAAGTAAAAGTTGTCAAAATAAATAAATAGTAAAGTAAAGTACAGATACCCCAAAAAACGACTTAAGTAGTACTTTCGTTTTTTTTTTTCACTTAAGTACTTTACACCACTGGATGACAGCGCCACCAGGCTTACTGGCATAGTAATGCAGCTCAGCAATAACTATTGCATACATAACAATTCTGTCAGCAAAATTATGGAAAACATCACATAGTTCCTATCTATCCACTTTAGGTTATCCTAATATGCATTTTTCATACATAGGCTATGCTTGAATAGGTGAAGAAATGTTCATGTATTACAAACTTTTATTACAATGAATTACGGTAAATATCCCGGCCTACTCACTAAAACCATTTTTCCTCTGTGCTTTGCATGGCAGCACCTAATAAAACCCTTTTGCTTAGATCCATTAAATTCATATTTTATTTCCAGACAGGTGAACACAAGCACAGCTCAAGACATGGGGACATTTTTCAATGTGTGAACCTCTCTCTTTTTCTCCCTCACCCTTCCGTGGAGCAGCCACATTGAATGTGTGGCTGTATCGCAACAAGCAGGCTTTAATGACTCCCTGAAGACCTCTCTATCCCTGCCCACTCCCTCTCTCCCTCTCTCTGCCTGCCTGCCTCCTCTTCGGGCTCCAGTTCAGCTGCTAATTAACCCTCTCTAATAGCTTAGATTATATTAGCTTTGAGCGCCTCGCACCCTCCACTGGACTCGCACCGCCACACAATGAGCCCTGCCTTGCTTTACAAATTCCCCCCTTCACAAGAGCACAATTATGAATTCAAACAAGTTCTTATCCACACTCACTCATCCAAGGACAGAAGCCCACCCGGTCCCCGCCTCCCGGCCTGCCCCCGATGAGGGATAGTAATGAAGGGTCTGAAGAGGGGGACCACACAACAAGATGGCCAGGGGGAGTGTGGGGGTGGGGGGGTGGGGGGCACAGCAATCCTAAAGAGCCAATCAGAGAGCTTAGGGGTCACTTTAGGTGTTCCAATGGTCCAGTCACAGAAGCCAAGCGATAACCCTGCGTCTTAACATTCCAATTCTGTCCAGAATGGAATCTTAATTACCTTGGGACAATCCAGCTGAAGGGGGATAGGGAGAAAGGGAGGTTTCTGCTTAAAGAAGGCAAAGAGAGGTAATTAGAAGTTGAAATTAATCACTTCATGTCTGGGATCAGGACTCCACTAAAGTATACCACAAATACACAAATATAGCGCTACATTTAAATGTATGCATTTTCTTCCAATACTGGGTCCTTATTTCAAAAATGCTGCATTAAAGTTTTGAATTGTGAAAGGAAGTTGAGTAGAGAACAGGCCATGCGGAGTTCTAGTGAGACAGGACGGGATGAGCAAGCAGACAACATCCGTGAGTTCATGTCTCTAGCACCTCAGATACTATGGAGTAGCCTAAGTGTGTCAACTCTAAAATCTTAGCAGTATGTGTCCATAATTCAATTGAGGTGCACAGCCCTGTAGCACTAGCACCATTAAACGAATCAGGCCATGATAGTGTTGAATCCAAAAGAAGGACAAAGAGGAAGGGCAAATCATGTATCAATCAAAATCATGTATTTTAGAATTGGGAGATATTTTCCCCTAAAAGCACTTAGAGTTGTAATCTATGGACGATAATGGGAGGAGATATGCCAATGTTAGAAAAAAAAAGAAATGGATGTAATCTCCCAACGTCTAAATGTAAATTGGTACATTTGTAGTGGAAGGGCATTCTCGTGTTTCTTTGTCCGAACAAGTAATTTCCCTTCCACCCCTCTCCTGTAAGGCTTGCCATAGCAGCATTTTCTGCTACACAGAGCACTCTCCTTTCTATTTCAATGGGACAGCTCATTTGCTAGACTCCCAGCTGAACTGCTGACTGGGTATTTTAGACACTGTGTGTGTGTGTGTGTGTGTGTGTCTGTGTGTGTGTGTGTTTTTTGTGTGTGTGTGTGTGTGTGTGTGTGTGTGTGTACGTACGTGTGCACTTGAGCGAGTGTGTGTGAGCGAGGAGAAAGAGAGAAAGATGGCGAGAGAGCGAGAGAGAGAGAGAGAGAGAGAGAGAGAGAGAGAGAGAGAGAGAGCGAAAGAACACATTGTATCATTAACACACTCAGAGATCATCAGATATATAAGGCCTCTGCTATGCAAGGTCAGGGCCGGTCCTTTTTCTAGGTCGGCGGCAGTACGGCAGTAAAACAAGTCTAATCAGCTGCTTCTCCACTCCAGGGCCTGTGTGAATTACAGCCCAGTTTATTCCCCCCTGTATGTATTTACTGACATTACCAAGGCATATATGCCAAGGACACACACACAACCACACAAAGCACAGAATGGCTTTGAAAAGGAGAGTGGCCTCATTACAGGGGGAAAGAAAGTTCTTGGCTCTCTGTCTCTCTCCTAGGGAGAGCAGAGCTGCTTCAGCAGGTGCAGCACACTCGCGTGCCTATTCCACACGTTTCATTAAGGCCGTCCTTTAAGTGGAGGCCTGCAACTGGCAACCTGCCCCAACGACAGTCCTTGGACAGAGAAGTAAAAGCTTGCACACACACACACACACACACACACACACACACACACACACACACACACACACACACACACACACACACACACACACACACACACACACACACACACACACACACACACACACACACACACACACACACACACACACACAGAGTTGCCCATTTCAAGAGTGTGTGTGGGGGAGGAGGGTGGTGGAGATCATCCACTTTATATAAAAACAATCCCTCCACCCCCACCCCTTACACCCTCCAGCCCAGCTCCCTATGAGTCCACTCAAGGACACAGTGTTGCTGGTGCTGGTGGCAAGTGGGTTGTACCGTTAGCGGTGTGGCGTGTTCGTCAAGGTAATGATGGATAGCGTTAAAACGGACCCACAACTCCATAGAGATGAATGGCCGGCTTGGCTTCTTACTCAGCACTTTGGCCTTTCCCCCGCTCATTGCGCGTTTCATCACGGAACACTCTCCACACCCAAAATGGAGATTAGCCTGTCCTGTCTGGGAAATGGAACCTGCTATTACCCATCAATCAAGCCCAGAGAATTTCAATCAGGCCAGCAAAAATACACCAACAGCATATTTACCCCTCTATCGTCTGTCCCATCTCACTGTGAATCTTGGGTAATTGTTTTCTTTTAAGTAGAAATGATTGGAGAGTATCGGTGTGGGTAATGAGAGAGTGACGCACAAGAGCGCTGTTTATGAAAGGAGAAGAGCGAGAGAGGAGAGAGAGAGAGAAAAGAGAGTGGGAAGGAGAAAGAGAGGAGTAAAGTAATACCTCCCCAGCTCGGACTGTCTCATTAGGCTAATGTTTTTTTATAAGGCACTTGAAATGTCAACGCATTGGTGAATTTAGTGTAAACTTAAATTCCATTACCTAGCAGGCATTAATTGCTAACTGAGCTCAGGGATCCTTCCCTTGGGGCCTCTATGTTTCCTTTCTGTCATCTGGCTAACTATTCTGTCTAGACCAACTTAGAGCCCCATAATCCACCACGGGGATCAATAAACGGCACATAATTCAGGCCCAATAATGAGCTTTCACTTCAACACAAGCGCCGGCCCCTCCGAAGGAACGGCGGGCGTAAAATGATAATGTAATTATTAAAAGGACGGACGAAATGAGGAAGCACTTTTGCATGGAGAGGGGGCGAGCCGGGCTCAATTAGCCCCGCATACCGCTATCATTGTTATTGGAGACAAAGCTAATCAAGGAAGGGATCCAGGCATCCATTTCAGCAGGTAATGGAATGACACTCTCAAGCTCCGCTCTCTCCGTACCCAGCCTTGTGATGTCATAAAGCCTACGCTGCAGTCACGGTGAGCAGGCACTCTTTAATGGACCACAATGGATGTCATTTTCCCCAGTCAGGAATAGCAGGATGTAGACTGGGAACAGAGGAACGGGAATGATAGAGGCTCAAAGTGGACCAGCAGACACAGATAGAACTGAGATGTTCAAGGCTACGGAATTTTCGTCGAATTTTCGTCCATTTTTGAAGGCTTATCTATGTTGTACGGACCTACCTAAGTTAGGGCGTCGCGAAACCTCTCTGTTCAGATACACTTCTGTCAATATTCAGGACGGCCTGCTGTAACTGCATTTCCAAAAGCAGCTGTACATTGCACACGACCTACAGACAGACAGAGACGGACGGGCAGAGGGACGGACAAACGGACAGACAGACTTGGGAACCAGTGTGAGAGATTTAGTGCGTAAAAAAGTGGGGTCTGACCTGGGGCCCTATCAGCAAACGTACTTTCCTCTAATTATGTGCATCCTTGAACTGCAATCCAAAAGGAGATAGGTGGGGCTCCTGATTCGTGGGCTGCGGTCTACGGGGGAGGTCCGGGTTAAGGAAACAGGGGCTTTACGCTTGGCTTGCTCCCACTGTTTATCTGCTGCTGACATTTGCAGCATGGTCCCAACAGCAAGATCCTTACCCCATTTATTCATCAAACACAAATCCCGCCTTGTGGGTACGCCCAACTAATAAAGGTTGCAGGACTCACGGCAAAATCTTTGCTTATGGTTCAGCGGCTATGCCGTTATTAGAGGGGTCTGTGTGTGAACGGCACAACATTAGCCCAAGTTCTTCTCTGTTAGGATGTACAAAGTGCAATAAACAGAGGACAAAGTGAGGGGGGCAAGCTTGCTGATGGGTTTCCGGCAGGCTGCATCAATTTCTTTATGCATTGCTGAGTATCTTGGCATGCTCCGAATGTCACACTTCCCATAGAGTACAGGCAATTTGAAGTGGGTTCTCTGGGCCCTGGAGCGGGCGGGTGCGCTGGGAGCAGATAGCTATCCATATCCCAAGTGCCCAGATAGGGGATTCTGTCAGGGGGGATCCGGCAATCAGAGGAATCCAAGGTTGAGGAGACTGTACTTACACTATGCATACAAAAGTATGTGGACACCCCTTCAAATTCGTGGCTTCGGCTATTTCAGTCACACCCATTGCTGACAGCTGTATGAAATCGAGCACACAGTGATGCAATCGCCATAGACAAACATTGGCAGTAGAATGGCCTTATTGAAGAGCTCAATGACTTTCAACATGGCATCGTCATAGGATCCCACCTTTCCAACAAGTCAGTTTGTCAAGTCAGCTGCCCCAGCCAACTGTAAGTAGTGGTGTAAAGCACTTAAGTAGAAATACTTTAAAGTACTACTTAAGTAGTTTTTTGGGGGCATCTGTACTTTACTTTACTATTTATATTTTTGCCTTTTACTTTTACTTCCCTACATTCCTAAAGAAAATAATGTACTTTTTACACCTTACATTTTCCCTGACACCCAAAAGTACATTTGACAGGAAAATTGTCAAATTCACACACTTATCAAGAGAACACACCTGGTCATCCCTACTGGCTCTGATCTGGTGGACTCACTAAACACAAATGCTTTGTTTGTAAATTATGTCTGAGAGTTGGAGGGTGCC
Source organism: Salvelinus namaycush (assembly GCF_016432855.1). Classification (NCBI taxonomy): domain Eukaryota; kingdom Metazoa; phylum Chordata; class Actinopteri; order Salmoniformes; family Salmonidae; genus Salvelinus; species Salvelinus namaycush. Next base: position 6,214,923 of record NC_052324.1, on the reverse strand, counting down.
CCTGGCTATGCGTCAATAAAAAAATAACAAGAAAATTGGGCCGTCTGGTTTGCTTAACATAAGGAATTTTTAAATGGTTTATAATTTTACTTTTGATACTTCAGTACATTTTAGCAATTCCATTTACTTTTGATACCAAATACTTTTAGACTTTTACTTAAATAGTATTTTACTGAGTGACTTTTACTTGAGTCATTTTCTATTAAGGTATCTTTACTTTTTCTCCACCACTGACTGTAAGTGCTGTTATTGTGAAGTGGAAATGTCTAGAAGCAACAATGGCTCAGCCGCGAAATTGTAGGCCACACAAGCTCACAAAACGGGACCGCCGAGTGCTGAAGTGCGCCACGATTAAAAATCGTCTGTCCTCAGTTGCAACACTCACTACCGAGTTACAAACTGCCTCTGGAAGCAACATCAGCACAATAACTGTTCGTCGGGAGCTTCTTGAAATGGGTTTCCATGGCTGAGCAGCCACCCACAAGCCTAAGATCATGCGCAATGCCAAGCGTCGGCTGGAGTGGTGTTAAGCTCGCCACCATTGGACTCTGAAGCAGCGGAAATGCGTTCTCTGAAGTGATAAATCACGCTTCACCATCTGACAGTCCAACGGATAAATCTGGGTTTGGCGGATGCCAGGAGAACTCTATCTGCCCGAATGCATAGTGCCAACTGTAAAGTTTGATGGACGAAGAATAATGGTCTGGAGCTTTTTTATGGTTTGGGCTAGGCCCCTTAGTTCCACTGAAGGGAAATCTTAACGCCACAGCATACATTCTAGAGGATTCTGTACATCCAACTTTGTGGCAATAGTTTGGAGAAGGCCCTTTTCTGTTTGAGCATAATAATGCCCTCGTGCACAAAGGGAGGTCCATACAGAAATGGTTTGTCGAGATCGGTGTGGAAGAACTTGACTGGCCTGCACAGAGCCCTGACCTCAACCCCATTGAACACCTTTGGGATAAATTGGAACACCGACTGCAAGACAGGCCTAATCACCCAACATCAGTGCCCGACTCACTAATGCTCCTGTGGCTGAATGGAAGCAAGTCCCCGCAGCAATGTTCCAACATCTAGTGGAAAGCCTTCCCAGAAGAGTGGAGGCTGTTATAGCAATAAAGGGGGGACCGTCTCCATATTAATGGCCATGATTTTGGAAAGAGATGTTCGACGAACAAGTGTCCACGTACTGTTGGTCATGATCTCTATGAAACGGTTGTGATGGAACAATGCCACAACTGCAACAGATGTTTACAACCGCTGTCGATACCCCTCTCTTTCCTCTGTATCCCCCGTTTGCCAATCAACTTCACATTTTAGATGAGTAATTATGCAAATTCGAATAAAACACACCCTTTTGTTCTTCACAAAAGAAATGACAATTAAAATGTGTGTGTTGTTTTCTTTGTGTCTGTGAAACTCCGTAACTGCCCAAAGTTCTCCACACAGTATTTATCTGTCAAAGACTGATACGTCTGCACAGATGGATGACGGAGACAGGAGACATTTGGAGAGGTTGCACAATAATGAGCGTCACGTGACACCGACACTCAAATTCCAGTCTACCTTCTTGATCCTAGCGTTGCAATCAACACTGGGCCATCTGCAACTCTGCAATTAACATAATTGGTGTACATAACATACTTATAGTCAAGTAAATTCTTTACCCACTGTTCTTGCCGTTAATAAGATCTGCCGAGGAGATTGTTGATTGGACACACTTTGTTTGAGAAAGAGACATGGTGTAGTCCTGAAAGGGTGAACTGACACGCAGGTTTTTGATGTCCAGGTGCAGAGGGCCAGAGTGCACGTGGCCTTGCTTCTCCCTGACAGAACCACCTCCTCAACACCTGGAGGGGAGAGCCGTGATCGACAGCTCCGTCTACGCAGACACCACCCAGACAGAACACAACAGGCAACACTCAGGCCTCTTCCAGCTGCTCAACGAGAATAAATTGGACTTGATTAGAATTAATCGCACTCACACGAGTGCAATTTGACAAACAAAAATAATTCAGCTAAATCTGTTCGAGAGCTGAGTTGTAAACAAAGAGGAGATTTCACTGTAACTTTGTGAATACTATCGAGTACTTAACACGGGTGGCAATTATTAATTCTAGTGTAAGAAATAAACAGAAATCAATTATGCTGCACAACTATTTACAGTATAGCTCGACAATCATGTCCACGCTTTCCGTCTACAATGCTAAAAGAAGTAAATACCACCATAAATTATTCCTCTTTTTTTCATAATCCAACTGCTTGTATTACAAAGTAGGTCTGGGAATTGCCAGGGACCTCACGATACGATATTATCACGATACTTAGCTGCCGATACAATATGTATTGCGATTCTCACGATTCTATACGTATTGCGATTCGATATTGTGATTTTATTGCGATTCAATGTTCCATGCGTATGCTGCAGAGGGACAAGAGAGAGCCATGGGAAAACGAGTTTTGATCAGTGATGGAAATATACTGGAGATTTGGTACAACCAACTAGAGCAAAAATTATATTGCATTATTTTCAAAACAATACAATATATCGTAAAAGATAATATCCCGATATGTAACTAAATATATTTTTTCACCAATCACTTTTACAGAACATATTCAGTGTCTCAACCAGTAGAGTATAAAAAACTCCTACAGTCTAGCAGTCTCCCGTCTTTCACCACAGAGAAATTAAGTATGCAAAATGCCAACTTCCAAACGTGTCTTTATTTATCTCACATCATGGGTCTGGGTAGGGCATTGTTGCTTGAAGAATAAATTGGGTAATTCAATTAAAGTGCTTCCCAAAGACACATCATAAGTGATGGAGAATGACTCTAACCCAGGCTTGAACTCCGTGTCCCCCCATCGCTCCGCTCGCCTGACAAATGGTCTGCGGGGTATAATTGAAACACATTGTTGCCAGCATAGGTCAATAACATTATTCCCCCCTTCACCGCCACCCGATTAACAGACTCCATTTTATCTTCCCTCGCGCCATACCGAGCAGACAGAGTGGGAGTGTCAGCTGCTTATCCATAAAAGTCCCCCCTTATCTTGAAAATAAACAAATACATAAAACACAAGGCCCCTGTCTAAGCAGTTAAGGACTACTTAGTTTACGGCAAACAAGCTAGCCGTGTTTGTTTGACACATCAATACGGAACGAAGCCGAGCTGTCACCCGGAAGGCTAGTGCAGACATTTACTTCAAAGGAGAAAAGACAGACAAGTAGCTTGTCAAATTTAGCAGGTCAAACATTTGCTACACAACTTGTCCTTGAACAAGACAAAAAAAGACACCAGTCTCTCGCCTGGTGATTACAGAACATAGTTCCACACACCTAAAACTTTCTCTTAGCGCTTAGTGGGCTTAATTTCTTTGGATGCCTAATTATGGCCATCACTCTGTTTATGCTTGATAAACATGAATTAATTAGCATAAGCACAAGTGTAATGCGGTGCTAAAATGAACGATTATGTGTATTTAAGCACAGACATTACAAATCAATGGGCGTAAATTAATTTGATAAACAAATGGTAAAAGTAGGGCCAGGGATCAAGGGTAAAAAACACCATTACCTCCCACTCTATGGTAGCTGCCTTTGTATAATTGTCTATAGGGTTACACAGAGTTAATTGAATTTATTCCACGCAATCTGTTTGCTGTTTAGCCTTAAGGATGGGATGCAACAACAGTTCTAACATGAAACGCAATGGAGTGACTATCCTTAAAATAGATGATCTGTCTTGTGTGTGTGTGTGTGTGTGTGTGTGTGTGTGTGTGTGTGTGTGTGTGTGTGTGTGTGTGTGTGTGTGTGTGTGTGTGTGTGTGTGTGTGTGTGTGTGTGTGTGTGTGTGTGTGTGTGTGTGTGTGTGTGTGTTGATGTGGAGCAGACCTGAATTAGTTATGGATGGGTATTCAATTAATTCCCTTTGTCAGAAATGTATGTAGGGGTGGGGTAGGATATACCATACAGTAATCCCTGATGCACACCAAGGTGGCAGCTCCATTGTCTAACTGGTGAAATGTGTTTATGAGCAAGCTCTGCGCTCGACCAACAGATTAGATTACTATTGGGGGGGGTAAGCAGGCAGCCAGCAGTATGTCAGCCGCCTGCTCGCCCCCCCCCCCCCCCCCCCCCCACACACACTTATTTGACAGGGAAAGAGTCAGCTTGAACAATGCCTTTAATCCATTCCCTCTCTCAATGAGACTATTTGACATGACTTTGCTGCAGCCTAAGCTCCTGCATGTCCCCGCATCTCAGTCAGGGTGCTTTTCATCAGGCCAGGCAGAGAGAAAGGTTCACCGTTCACATCAGCTGAAGTCATGTGCATGATGTCCACAGCGAAAGTCAATGTCAGAGACTCTTTCATTGAACCTTCATCAAATTAAGGAAAGCTTTATTCATCTTTTTTTCCCTTATTTGTCTTTCAGTCCGTGGGCCTCCATACTGATGTTTTGTGAAGAAACACACGTCTTTGCATTAAAGCCTGTTCATTCTAGATTCTCGGCCGAGAGGAATAGTGTCCTTCTGCGCCGGAAGGCAGCATGGTTTCAAAAGGGCTGATTAGAAAATCCTGACCTTAGGGTGGGTATGTTTTCAAAACCGAGTCTATACATGTTAGAACGACCTTTGGCAGTGATTACAGCTTTGAGTCTTCTTGGGTAAGTCTCTAAGAGCTTTCCACACCTGGATTGTGCAATATTTGCCCATTACTCTTTTCAAAATTCTTCAAGCTTAGGCAAGGTGTTAGGGATCATGGCTAGGCAGCAATTTAAAAGTCTTGCCATACATTTTCAAGCAGATTTAAGTCAATGCTGTCACTTGGCCACTCAGGAACATTTACTGTCTTCATGGAAAGCAACTTCAGTGTAAATTTGGCCTTGTGTTGTGGGTTATTGTCCTGCAGAAAGGTGAATTCCTCTCCCAGCGTCTTGTGTAAATCAGCCTGAAGCAGCCTGAAGCTAGTTTTCCTCTAGGATTTTGTCTGTGCTTATCTCCATCCCGTTTATTTTTATCCTGAAAAACTCCTTAGTCTTTGCCGATATCAAGCATACTCATACCATGATGCAGCCACCAGCATGATTGAAAATAAGGAGGCAGTTACTCAGTGATGTGTTGTGTTTGCCCAAAACATAAGGCTTTGCAATTAGGCCAAAAGGTATATTCCTTTGCAGTGTTTTTTGGTTTCAGTATTCAGCATGTTTTTGGAATATTCTGTGTATTTTCATTCTTCTTTTCACTCCGTCATTTAGGTAATTGTTGTGGAGTTACTACAATGTTGTCGATCCAGCCTCAGTTTTCTCCCATCACAGCTATTGAACTCTGTAAAATCACCAACCCGTATTATTTCACACAGAGTGAGTCCATGTAACTTATTACGTGATTTGTTTTACTCCTGAACCAACTGAGGCTTGCCTAAACAAAGTGGGTGAATACTTATGACTATATTTTAGTTATTTAATTTTATTAATTTGTCCAAATTTGTAGAATGTTCTTTTCCCTTTGACATTATGGAATATTGTGTGTAGATCAATATAAAAAACATCATAATTAAATGTATTACAATCCCACTTTGTAACGCAATAAAATTTGAACAAATCCAGTTGGGGTGAATACTTTTGATACCCACTGTAGAAGGTTACACGCTAAAGACAATCTGAATAGGCTGCAAGTATAATGATCAGAGTATTAATTGAAATGCTCAAGTCCACAATATACCCATTGCCACAGAAAGTGACAACGAACGTCCGAGTGGTGCTTTTTGGTTCTCTACATACAGTATCAGTAGAGATGCATGTTTTGAAAGATGTTTCACAGCTACACAGAGTTGGTTCGAAACAACCTGACTCCTTGTCACATGAAAAGGACCTGACCTTTTATTCGGGAGAGCTTCGTGCAGGCCAGTGTCTTCTACGGGCAGTAAAAATGTAGTATGAATATCAAATAAAACAGACAAAGCTGAATGGCAGAGGACATTTATGACAGCGATGAACAATGTGGCTTTACAGCAACAGATGAAGGCATCAGCACAAAACCCTCACCCATATTAGCCGATTTTCATCCTTTTAACAATGTCCTTTGACCGCTGGCCTCTACCCAACCAAACCTGTAAATATTCCCATAACCGTAACCTACAGGGTCACCCCACCATGTCAGCATGGGTCATGTTATTAGATAAAGTACCCCTGTTGGCCTGTCCAGGGGCTCTGGCGGTTTTAATGGAAGACTGGGAGAGGTTTATGGTATTGCTGAACTTTATGAGAAAGATCATGCGTGGCTGTCTCAGTGGTAGATCAGACCAGGAATGACACATGCCCAGCCCCAGATCATGACCTATGCACCCCAGGCCATGTGAAATGACCAACACCAACCAGTGAAGGCCTAAAATGACTTTGTCACTGTCTTGAGGCTATGTGGCAAGTCCAACGAGGCAACCACTTCTTTGGAATACGCACATAATAATAATTGGTCAGGTTGAAACACACTCCAGGTGTGTGTTAAAGTGTAGGCTTCAACTACATTATGGGCATTGCTACTAGATATTCTCTTTCAGACTTGTGGGCATGTAGGACACAGGCCATAAAGAATATGCAGGGGGGCTTTCAAGAGGGTGAAAACATTTCAGAAGAATGTCATTATGGCTTTGAAGTGAATGAAATGACTCGCTGGTAAGACCAAGGATTTCTACATGAACATGTGAAAGTGAACTCACACGAGTCCAAAGATACGGTTGGCCTAAATCTATTGTGTATCTTCCATGTAGTTTGTAGCAACAGTTGGATGCGCATAATATACCGTTAGGCATTGATCACCTAGCGTCATAGAACATCTACGCAACATTACTGTAACGTTCCTCCAACAGCTGTTTGTTCCAGGGCAACGGATTATTTCATATTGCTTAAGTAAAAAGGATCATTGCCAATTAAATGCACATTAAATGCGCGATCGTGGGATGCTGCCAGATGTTTAGAAATAGCCGCCCTTATTTATTTTTCCCTAATAGCCAGCAGCACGGTCCTTCCCTCCCCAGACAGAAGACACACAGTAATGACACATAGACACATGCATCCCCAGTAGCCGGGAGAAAAGACTGACGTTTTCCAATAGCAAAAGGTATGAAGATTAGGCTACACATTCTGGCAAGAATGTACATTCATCAGACCACAATTACTTGGCACAGGCAGATGCTATAAGTTAAGATGGGGATCAATTGAGCAGTGGTGGAAAAGTACCCGATAGTCAATCCTGAGTAAAAGTAAAGAAACCTTAAAAGGAAATGACTCAGGTAAAAGTGAAAGTCACCCAGTAAAATACTACTTGTGTAAAAGTATTTGGCTTTAAATACACGTAAGTATCAAAAGTAAAAGTATAAATCATTTCACATTCCTTATATTAAGAAAACCAGACGGCACTTTTTTATTGTTTTATTATTTTTTACGGATAGCCAGGGGCACACTCCTACACACAGACATCATTTACAAAAGAAGCATTTGTGTTGAGTGAGTCCACCAGATCAGAGGCAGTAGGGATGACCAGGGATGTTCTCTTGATAAGTGTGTGGATTTGACACGTTTTCTGTCCTGCTAAGCATTCAACATGTATCTAGTACTTTTGGGTGTCAGGGAAAATGTATGAAGTAAAAAGTACATTATTTTCTTTACAAATGTAGTGGAGTCAAAAATATGTATTGTAAAGTAAAGTACAGATACAGTACCCCAAAAAATGACTTAAGTAGTACTTTAAAGTATCTTTACGTAAGTACTTTACGCCACTGTAATTGACTGACTTAGTATTATGATTAGTGATGTAGCACCGTATCACAATTATGATTTTAACAATAGTCTACTTTTTACAGGAAGCTCATTGAGTGAAAAATCGTAACCAATGATCAATCGTGTAGAGTGAAATCAATTATGGTACCAGAACCAAGAAGCTATAGAACTTTCCTGAAAATCCTTTACCCAGATTAACATCTTCACATAGCCATGGAAGATGAATGGGTGTCAGCTGCTCTACCAATCTGGCCGGCTCTACTTTGACCCCACAACAATGGCCAGGACCCTCCCGTGTGCCCTGGACCAGCAGAAAGAGCTGAATGTAGTCTTTCTCCAATCACCTGGCTGACCTGGGTACAGCCTAACGTGCCTCTGAGCAGCACATTTGTATTCCCATAAGCCCAGACCCAGACCAGCCTTACTCTGGGCTTCATGGACCAAGCATCCATTGCAGGTGTCATTAGCTGACCGCAAAGTCTCCCTGAGCCAACCCTATTAGAGGAGGAGTGTTTGGACCAGTGATGTGTATAAACCCTGGATTTCTGATGCTTTGAAGCCACTGGCCACCATATCGGTACTCCATGGAACGAATGGAATTCTACAGTATTTCAATACAATTTTTCAATGACAAAATGACATGTATTTAAGCAATTATTTGTTGAGGTGGGGACAGTAACATTAGTTCTAATTTAAAAAAAATGTTTTTAGATTTTATGTTTTTTTTTAAACAGCGCCCCCTGTCAGTTCTCTAAGGTTATTACATACCATTGGTCTGGACTCAACCCCAATCACCTCTGAGGACTGGCTCTGAGTTATAACTATCCTACACTACGCCAACTGACTGAGGGAATGTTCTATCAAAAAAACTAATTCGACTCCTGGAGGAAATCATTGTAAATGAATAGGAGGAGTGACAAGAGAATGATTCAGGCTATTTATCTTTTTAAGAAAAGGTGCGTCAGTCCTCTTCTACCACTTAAACTGCAGAATCATATGCAGTATAATCCTTTCTGTAGTTGCCTTGCTCCGACAAAGTAACACATCATTGAGCAGATACCATCAATTCAACCAGCCGTAATCCAAGCACCTCTAGCTAGTATCCTTCCTTCAATTTTGCCTGGAGGCAACCGCAAACATCACACACTGCATCCAGATTACATGAGAGAGTTTAAAGTTATACCCAGCTCGTTAAGGAACTGAAAAGGCTACTCACACTTGATCCAGGAGGGGATTGATTGCCTCTGCCGTAACCAAGAAGCTTGATCTTGCAAGCTTGCCACCTATAACTAGCAAGTTAGGAAACCAAATGCATAGCCCTACATAGCCCTAGGATACAGTACACTTGCTCGTCGAACTTCTCATTCCAAAATCATGGGCATTATGGAGTTGGTCTCCCCTTCCCTGGAACTAAGGGGCCTAGCCCAAACCATGAAAAACAGTGGCAGACCATTATTCCTCCTCCACCAAGCTTTACAGTTAGCACTATGCATTCGGGCAGGTAGCGTTCTCCTGGCATCCGCCAAACCCAGATTTGTCCGTCGGACTGCCAGATGGTGAAGCGTCATTCCTCACTCCAGAGAACGCGTTTCCACTGCTCCAGAGACCAATGGGGGCGAGCTTAACACCACTCCAGCTGAAGCTTGGCATTGCGCTTGGTGATCTTAGGTTTGTGTGTGCCTGCGTGGCCATTGAAACCGGTTTCATAAATCTCCTGACAAACAGTTATTGTGCTGACGTTGCTTCCAGAGGCAGTTTGGGAACTCGGTAGTGAGTGTTGCAACCGAGAACAAATTATTTTTTACGCGCTATGAGCTTCAGCACTCTGTGGCCCCGTTCTGTGAGTTTGTGTGGCCTACCACTTTGCGGCTGAGCCGTTGTTGCTCCTAGATGTTTCCACTTCACAATAACAGCACTTACAGTTGACCGGTAAAGTTCTAGCAGGGCAGACATTTTACAAACTGAATTATTAGAAAGTTGGCAGTGCCAACGTTGAAAGTCACTGAGCTCATCAGTAAGGCCATTCTACTGCCAATGTTTGTCTATGGAGAGTGCATGGCTGTGTGCTCAATTGTATACACTTGTCAGCAATGGGTGTGGCTGAAATAGTCGAATCCACACATTTCAAGGTGTGTCCACATACTTTTGTATATATAGTATATTTAGCTGGCAAACCTTAGTAGTGAAATTCAAGTGTAATTTAATCACCTCGTGCTGCTGAACAGTGGGCATCACGTCACAAAACTTCCTTTACTCCATGTGGTCTTTGTAAAAAAACATACCATTAATTAAATTTATGAGGGGGAAAATATGCATGTTTACTGTAATAATATGTAATATTTTTTGTGGGACCGTATTGAAAATCATTCCATCGTTATTTCGAAATACCCTGGTATACAGTATATACAGTAAACCATCCAAGCCTAGTCGCAGATCAGATCTAGCAGATCAGATCTAGCAGATCAGATCTAGCGTGGACCATTAGTTGTAATACAGGAGGCTGTCTGTCAGGAGGGGTGACAACCAGAGGGGGGCCTCCCAGCCAGCCACCCAGCCAGGGTAATCAGCTGAGCAGTGACAGTGGGTGGTCAGAGTAGATTTGTGGGAGTTGCCTGACTTATATGACCGCTTTATGCAGTGGCTTGGGATAAGGCAGCCATGCTTGTTTTAGCTAATGCAATTAACCTTGTGTGGTTATTCCCCCTTCTCCGCCACCTCCCCCTCCCCGGGGTAGAGGGCAAAAAAAGGGAGATCTGGAGGAAGAGGGCGGGTTGACGGAGAAAGGGAGTACAGATTGAAGGAAGGAGAAAAGTACTGCGGGAGAAACACAGAGACGGGATGCAAAGCGAGAGAATCAGCAAGATAATAATGAGAGAGAAAGAGCGAAAGAAAAAGAAGGAGAAATAGCAAAAGAAAGAAAGAAAGAGATGCCAGGAGGAGCTTAACATTTAATGATGGGGGAGCTGGAGCAGGAGCTAGGGCTGGGGCTGGCTGGCGGGATGTGTGCCTCCTCGGGGGAGCGAGGAGCAGGGGTTTGCAGGGCAGACCTTTGAGAGGGGGGAAAGATGAAGAGGCAGTGTCAGGCTGCCTTTTAATGGTCAGGAGTGTGGTTAGTTCCACTGACTCAGGCCTCTCCCCCGTGGCTCTGAGTCCACTCCATATAACTGGCCATAATTCACCTCATTTGGCAGTTTGGGGTCTCCGAGGTCTGGGATAAAAAGTGTGGAGAGTCCTAATGGCAGGCGGAACAGCTGAGGGCACATCTTATGAGATCTCGGCAGGAAAACATTTCTGGAGCAGGCCCTGGAAACCACCACAATCTATTAGGAACAGGAGTAGAGGAGGAAAGGAGTGTAGGATAAGTTCTGAGCTGTCTCAATCAGATACAGTAGACTGGATGACTGAAACAAGGGGTTACACTATGAATGTGGAAGTGTCAGATCTGCAAGTCCTTTGCATTTTTCCACTGGTATTCCCAATGTATGCTACTGTTTGCTGTATACACCAAGTCAAACAGTGCCGGTTCACTTCCCCCACCAACACACCCCAGGACGTCAACTGAAGCAGAAAGAGACTAACATAACATTTCAGCTAATTAGTCAGGCTGGACCTGCTGAGACCATATCATAACTGGTGGAATTGTATCAGGAATGTAGGATTATGATACGTAACATGTTAAATGAATGATCATCCCAGAATCCCCCCCCCCCACACACACACACACAAACACTTGACAATTGGCCATGGAGTGGTCTAATCTGCTGGTGTTGATTAGCAGTGGAGAGGAATAGCCTAGCGTACAACATTGCTGCTGGTACCGCTGCTTTCTGCTGCACTGAACAGAAACACACAGTCATTGACCCAGTGTTGCCCTGCAGGGAGTGATGCCATGCCATGCCATGCCTCCATCCCTGGGACTTTTAATTGAGAGACCAGAAGATGGAGTGGGATGGGGTTGAGTGGGGGAAGGGGTGGGGCAGTGTGCCTCTGATGTGTAGTCAGGAAGGGGGGGGGGGGGGGGGGGGGGTCTAGTCTAGGCTTGTTCAGCGAGGCCCTCACAGAGAGAGCCCCGCTGAACCGCTCCGTGTATGGGCAAGTTTGGACCCCCCTCATGTCCAGCTCCGTCTGGTGGCACAATTAAATGGTGTCGAAGCACATCAGTGTCTAATCCATACTTTACAGTATATTTAATGTCATAGTCAAATACCCAGTTAAAGTATGATAATTGCAAGAGCAATTGTTAGTCCATGTCACCATTCATATTGACGACACACTCTCTGTTTTGCGTCAACTAATATCATCATATTTATCTTACAGTACATGTTTCCGAACACATGTTACGGATACTGGATAAACTATGAGTGAGGTATTTTAGGGAACCATTTTAAGTCAATGTCTGGCAGATGATTGAAGGACATTTAGCCGATGCAATCTACAATAACTTTGGAAAGCATATTATGTTATGGGCATTTCTGTATTGTCTTCAAAACCACAGCTAGAAATGACCTATTCTTTACTGGTAGCCTTATCCATGTCAGCATTGAAAAAGAGATGCCCAGCAACCATATACAGGGACTGGTGTGATACTTCACTAATATACTTTCAGATGCGTGTCACACAACCCAAGTGCACTCTTTATATTCACTATCTCATTATCAACAAGAACACTTCAATTCTCCACGCATAGCTGCATACTATTGCTGATGTTATTCATACTGATTGTGTGTGTGTGTGAGGGTGTGTGTGTGCGTGCGTGCGCGTGTGCGCGTGTGCGCGTGTGCACGTCTGCATCGACTGAATGTACATTCAGTGGCATACAATACCTTCCTCTTCTCAATGGAGGAACCATGATGGACACAACTACAGGAATAAGGGAGAGATTCCATAGACCCAGCCAGTGCCATTTTGAAATGAGTCTTGTATGTACGCTGGTTATGGGACATCCATACGATGTGAAGGTTAATCATGAACTGCTCTTGGTAATGCTCGTCACCGCGTACCATCGCAATCAGCTCCGTGAGAGGAGAAGTGGGTTACAAGACAAAAATTTGATTAAAATCACTGTGATGATAGCGTGGCTTCAACTCTCGTTCTGCGGGTTTTCCCAACATCTGTACACACACACACACACACACCTAAATGATATATATATTTTTTTATCTGGCATCATTTCTCACTAAGCATCCAAAGTATTTTGCTCAAATATTGAAGCCAATACTGAAGCAAGATGAAGCCCCAGGTAAACAGAGGTAAAATAAAGCTATTGTCGATTCCCCAATCCCATGGTTTACCAATCTCCTATTTTTTTTAAAAGAGGCGCAACCACACACGCTCGCACAATAGCAAGAAATCAGGCGCATGCACAGTGGCATTCACACACACCCTCACACACACACACCACCCTGTTCCGCTCTCAGTGATATGATATCTTATGACAGTGATATGACAGCATAGGTGCATCAAAGCTGGGACCGAGAGACTGAAAAACAGCTTCTATCTCCAGGCCATCAGACTGTTAAATAGTCACCACTAGCCGGGCTCCGCCAAGTACCGTGCATTGAACTTTAGTCAGTGTCACTAGCCGGCTACTACCACGGTACTCTACCATCCACCTCAGAGACTGCTGCTCTATGTAGATATACATTGAACACTGGTCACTTTAATAATGTTTACATACTGTTTTTCCCACTTCATATGTATATACTGTATTCTGGTCAAGGCTCATCCTATATAACTACTGCAGTACACACCTTTTCTGATGATGAAGTGCATTTTTCCACATTGTGTTACATTACAGCCTTATTCTAAAATGGATGAAATAAATAAAAAAATCCCGTCAATCTACACACAAAACCCTATAACGAAAAAGCGAAAACAGGTTTTTAGAAATGTTTGCGAATTTATTAAAAATCAAAAACAGAAATACCTTATTTACATAAGTATTCAGACCCAAACTGAGCAATTAGAGGAGAAGGGACCTGGTCAGGGAGGTGAACAAGAACCCGATGGTCACTCTGACAGAGCTCCAGAGTTCCTCTCTGGAGATGGGAGAACCTTTCAGAAGGATACCATCTCTGCAGCACTCCACCAATCAGGCCTTTATGGTTGAGTGGCCAGATGGAAGCCACTCCTCAGTAAAAGGCACAACAGCCCTCTTGGAGATTGACAAAAGGCCACTAAAGGATTCTCAGACCATGAGAAACTAGATTCTCAGGTCTGAAGAAACCAAGATTGAACTCTTTGGCCAGAATGCCAAGCGTCACATCTGGAGGAAACCTGGCACCATCCCTACGGTGAAGCAGCATCATGGTGTGGGGAGGTTTTTCAGTGACAGGAACTGGGAGACTAGTCAGGATAGAGGGAAAGATGAACAGAGCAAATTACAGAGATATCCTTGATGAAAACCTGCTCCAGAGCGTTCAGGACCTTAGACTAGGGCGCAGGTTCAATTTCCAACAGGACAACGACCCTAAGCACACAGCCAGACAACACGAGTGGCTTCGGGACAAGTCTCTGAATGTCCTTGAGTGGCCCAGCCAGACTGGATTTGAACCCAATCTAACATCTCTGGAGAAACCTGAACATAGCTGTGCAGAGACGCTCCATATCCAACCTGAAGTGGATCTGCAGAGAAGAATGGGAGAAACTCCCCAAATACAGGTGTTCAAAGCTTGTAGCATCATAACCAAGAAGACTCGAGACTGTAACCGCTGCCAAAGGTGCTTCAACAAAGTACTGAGTAAATGGTCTGAATTCTTATGTAAAATTTCAGTTTTTAAATGTTTTTTATAAATGAGCAACAAAAAAAAAAAAATCTGTTTTCGCTTTGTCATTATGGGGTATTGTGTGTAGATTGATAAAAAAAAAAAAACGTTACGTTATAACGTAACAAACATGGAAAAAGCGGTCTGAATACTTTCCCGAATGCACTGTATATTCCAGACTCTGACAATGCTCATTCTCATATTTTTATATTTTTTTACTCCTTTGTTTGTATTATTTAGATTTGTGTGTGTTGTTTTGTATTACGTGTACGAGACCAATAACATGTGTTTTGATTTTACACCAGAATGCCCATGCCAAGATGTGATGATGACTATGCTGCATTCAATGACAAAAGAGGGGAGATGACTGTGCTGCATTCAATGACAAAAGAGGGGAATAATGACTTGGTGAATTGAGAATTCCATTTTCCACCTCTTGCCAAGTTGAGTGGGAGTCTATTTGAAAAACAAGTAAGAGCAGCGAGGATAACAACAACGCTCGTGCCATTTAACAGGAATGTGAAATCAATATACAGTCTGGAAATGGCAGGAAAAACATAATTGTAAACCAGTTATTGACGTGTTAAACTAATTTACACTTGCTGGTACAAGACAGATCGTGGCAATATTTATTTAGCCAGTGAGGGAGGGAGAACTATACAGCAGCTGCAGCTCTCGCCAGATGCTGAAGTTCCTCTGTCCGTCCATCACCCCCCCATCCGACCCCCCCCCCCCCCCCCCCCCCCCCTCCGAACACTTCCCTTCTTACTGCCACCCGACAGCTTTAAAACAACTGCACAATTAGAGCTGCATCTGTCACACACAGCCTCACTCTCAATCAGAGCAAATTTGCGGGGAAAACATCCAGTACACCAACAGAACCACGCTGCCTCTACTAACTGTAGAAGGATGGGGCGAGATATGGAGATGAACATCGATCTATGCCACAGTCATAGAGCCGAGGCATCACAGGTAACAGCTAGAATATAAAAATACTCCAAAACTGATGTTATTACAAAATAATCTACACGACTGGGCTTAGACATGTACCCTACAGTGGTTAACCTTTTCTACTTTTCTTAATAACAACTAATGCTGTTAACAATAGTGGACCATACAGACATGCAATAATTGTGGACCGTACTATTGCGTCGCAATACGTCTCCTGTTACGTCTCCACTTACATTTCAACAGTGTCAGTGAGAAAGAGAGGAAATATGGAAGTGATCGCAGGAGCAGACCTTCTAACAGGCGAGGTAATTAAAAACACAAAGTAAAATGTCACAGTGAATCTGTATCCTCTGGAGTTCTGCCATCAGACAAAGACAGGAAGGGGGGGGAGACGAGAGGAAAGCTGGAAAAAAAATGTGAGGCTCGTGGAGTGGCGTAGGTTTGTGACGTTGTACTAGTGAGAGATGGGTAACCATGATACAGTATATGGTAAACGCCTGGTTACAGTGTAGCAGCACTATGACAAGTCCAGATGCTGTCACTCAGCCCTTGATACACTGTCGAATCGAATACGTTGGCTTCAGTTTCAAACCGATGGCCTTAATTCAGTTGAGTTAGGTAAACTTATCTCTCCTGAGTATGATTAATAGGTTCATATATAGGATTTATAGTCTGATTTAAAAGGAGAGAAACGTGCAGAGTACAAGGCTATTGACCCTGCAGATAAGTGCCATTCAGTTATCAATAGCAAAATACCTTTTTCATTTTTACCAACGCTAAACTTAGGCATAGTGTTTTTGCATTTAACATGTTTAGGCTGAGTTGATGTAATGAAGCTGAAGAAATATGGCATGTGATACAATTGTGAGTAAACTAGGTATTGCTTCATATAGCGAAGATAAAATCTAGTTTCTAAATAGTATCATACTGTGATTTATGAAATAAAACAGGCATGTCTCCATCTTAAAGAGCTATGATTTATGAAATAACTCCTAATAGTAACCAAAAAGAAGACCATTGATATTGGTATGCACTGTTTGGTATGCATTCACTCGAAAAGAGCACAAAGGAAACTAAAAACCAAGGAAAGGGAAAAATGTCATATTAATGTGAGGGCTTGGGATTTTTCGCTGACAATGACCAGAATACAACCATGCCTTCTCCTTATAATCAAATGAAATGAAATCAAATAACATTTTATTGGTCACATACACATGGTTAGCAGATGTTAATGCGAGTGTAGCGAAATGCTGGTGCTTCTAGTTCCGACCATGCAGTAATATCTAACAAGTAATCTAACAATTTCACAACAACTACCCCATACATAGAAGTGTAAAGAATGGATAAGAATATGTACATATAAATATATGGATGAGCGATGGCCGAACGGCATCGGCAAGATGCAGTAGATGGTATAGAGTACAGTACATACATATGAGATGATCAGAATAATGTTTGCGAAGGGTGTCCTTTAATTTTCAGCTCAGCATCATTTTGACAAGTATAATTGATTGATCTCCGCAGGACACAATACATCGTTTACAGATGTATTTCTGCTTTGAATAAAGTCAGCATGAGCACATTTCTACCCTCTATCGTTACATTTGAAGAGCTGATGGAAAGCAAGTCTTGGCGTGCTCGGTGTGATTAGCTAGCATTACGCATTCCCTGTGCTTCTGTTCGGTAGAATTAACACCTCTGTTCTTTCTGTCTCTCACACACACGCACACACGCACACACGCACACACACACACACACACACACACACACACTGTGAGATTATTGGACACTGTCTCTCTCTGTCTCTCTCTGTCTCTCTCTGTCTCTCTCTGTCTCTCTCTCTCTCTCTCTCTCTCTCTCTCTCTCTCTCTCTCTCTCTCTCTCTCTCTCTTTCTCTCTCTCTCACTCACACTCACACTCACACTCACACTCACACACTCACACACTCACACACTCACACACACTCACACACACTCACACACATACACTTTCATGGAATTATTAAAACATGGATATCCTAGAAAAAAAGGCAATGAAGAGATGAATCGTTATCTATACATTTTTACCCACCCCCAAAAATTGTTATACTATAGTTACATTACTGTTATGTATATAGCAATCTGTTTTGTAAGAGTAAACACACATTTGATGTTTCACATGTTCTGCTAATTGAACAATAATACTACAAATGTTTTATGTGGTCTTTTAGGAGGACTGCGTGTTTTCCAGGGGATAGTCCAGGTAGAATCTCAATACAGTTGAGTAGTGTAAAGTATATTAAAGACACCCTCTAGTGGTGGGATGTCATACTGACTGAGAGGACAGGAGGAATCACAGGAGAGCAAGGTGAAGGCATTTTCTCAACCAGGCCTATGTATTCAAATCGTATTTACTGTGTTTACTGTGGATAAGATGAAGAGGAGAATCACCGTGTCACTGGACACTAGCTCTGACAACAAGCTGAAGGGGATGGGCTTGGCTCTGCGTTGTTGGAGAAGGCAGTCCATACACTGTAAGAATCTGCTCAACAGCAGAACACAGGCATACACTGCAGCCTTACAGAACCAGAGTTGGCTTCCACTTATAACTATTGATAACACTGTGTATTACAGAATTCTACATAAATTGCAATGAAGTTCGAGGCTCGAGGGATCACCAGCCCGAAAGGTTTATTGCTTGTAATTCTCTCTTGTTTGAATTCAATTCAGGCAGTGCCTGTTCTAATATGAGCCCTCAAATCCACACATATCTGAGAGTTATTCCCTAGCAGAACTATGGATGTACTCAATCCAATCTCTTCAGTTGTAATAGCGTTCATATTTGATCTGTATTGTTCATTGCCTTGGTGTAGACAGTTCAATAGGAGCAAGGCAGTTTCTTCTGACAGCTCTAGAGTAAACTGGTAGGAACGTTTGGTCTTGCACGGACATATCCAGTTCAGTCTAGTATGGATAAGTAGTTTTGCCTAGTATGGATAACTATAGTAGTTTTGTCTAGTATGGGTAACTTTATAGTAGTTCTGTCTACCATGGTTAGCTCTATAGTAGTTTTGTCTAGTATGGATAGCTCTATAGTAGTTTTGTCTAGTATGCATTGCTCTATAGTATTTTGTTTAGTACGGATAGCTCAATATTGGTTTTGTCTAGTATGCATTGCTCTATAGTAGTTTTGTCTAGTATAGATAGCTCTATAGTAGTTTTGTCTAGTATGCATTGCTCTATAGTATTTTGTCTAGTATGCATTGCTCTATAGTAGTTTTGTCTAGTATGGATAGCTCTATAGTAGTTTTGTCTAGTATGCATTGCTCTATAGTATTTTGTCTAGTATAGATAGCTCTATAGTAGTTTTGTCTAGTATGCATTGCTCTATAGTATTTTGTCTAGTATGCATTGCTCTATAGTAGTTTTGTCTAGTATGGATAGCTCTATAGTAGTTTTGTCTAGTATGGATAGCTCTATAGTAGTTTTGTCTAGTATGCATTGCTCTATAGTATTTTGTCTAGTATGGATAGCTCTATAGTAGTTTTGTCTAGTATGCATTGCTCTATAGTATTTTGTCTAGTATGCATTGCTCTATAGTATTTTGTCTAGTACGGATAGCTCTATAGTAGTTTTGTCTAGTATGCATTGCTCTATAGTATTTTTTCTAGTATGGGTAGCTCTAGTATGTGTACACCTCCAGAGCAGCAGGGAGCAGCGTAAGAAGGCCCGTTAGCTGGACAATGACATAATTCAAATTTTCTTGTTCAGTCAACCACTGTTAGTATTTGTGCATGTTTATTGGTGTATTGCACTTTATTTCTTGATTTAGCTTTATAAGAGTAGCTTTATAGTTCTTTGGTATGAATAGCTCTATAGTAGTTTTGTCTAGTATGTATACTGCTATAGTAATTTCAGTCTAGTATGAGGTGCTTTCTAGTTCTATTTGGTAGGGATATCTCTAGAATACTTCTACCTGGTATTGATAGCTTTAGATTTGGTGTAAGTAGTTTGATAAGCCACCGATTTGTTCAGTCTGGTATGGATCACTTGTAGTAGAGTGAAGAGAGAGTTCATTGAGGAGGCGATGGGGTGAGGTGTCTCTCGGTGAGGCACGGTTAGGGTGCGGTGTGGGGATTGGGAAGTGCCGTGTAGGGACGCCTGCCCGGAGTTGGAGACAGTTAAGGTTCACACACAGTACCAGAGAAACCCCCCCCCCAGCCGGGACTGCCACAGAGGGAGCAGCGGAGATGCCCAGGGAGAAAGAGAGGGAGGGGAGAGAGAGATTGAGAGAGAGAGATAGAGAGAAAGTGAGGGGGCGAAGAAGAAAAAAAGATGGAAAAAACCCCAGCACGCATCAGCAGAAATGGGAAAAAAAGAGGGAGAAGAGCAGGAGGCAGTATTCAACTTTCGATCTCATTCCCCGCTGTGTTACAGGCAAGAGATAGCCTTTGAAGAGCTATTGGCAAAATATGTGTCCACACACACACACACACACACACCCGTATCATGCCCGACTCCATCACAAAAAACAACAACAATAACAATAATAATAGCAGAGAATGGAGCGTATCATCGTCTGATCCAGATGTGAGTCATTTGGTGTACGCCTACGCACAATGTCTGGTTGGTGGCTAGGGTCAGGGAACATCCGCCTCTCCTGCAAACACAACAGAGCACAAAGCTGCACATAGATATCGGAGTCGTGAATCCACTAAATATGCAGCAGCGCCAGGTTAAGAGGAGGCCTTTTTCTTTCCGTCTCCACTGTTTAAGTCTTTCATGATTTATTTCTCCTGCAACTACTATCCCCTCAAGGTGTCCTCCGAGGCTAGTGGATAAGCCATTTGAAATACATTTCCCTTTTTTTTTGAAACCGCTGTTATGACTCAAATTGGCCTCGAGAAAAGTAGAGAGAGGTTACCATGCTGGAAAGTGTCTGCTGTAGCCTACTTTTGTACATGTGTGTAACTGGTATACAGGCGACAGGATAGCTTAGCTAGATAGCTCGTGGATAGCTTGGGATGCTGGGACTTTGATCGCTGACATAGGGAATACGTTGGGGGAGGGAATTGTTTTGTCATAGCGACTGCCTGGACAGCAAGGGGCGAGGGCGGCGGCCTATGTCGCGCACCTGGTGAGATTTGACCATGTCATTGTTGTGCGACACAGTGAGTAAAGGGCCAGGAATGGAGGAAAGGGGTCTGAGATGAAGTCTTCTGCTCTGCTGTTTGACAATGAAAACTGAATGCTATTGGTTGATAAGAGTGACCTTACAAATACAGTACACAAATATCATCCGCACCTCCACGCCCATGATAGCACGCACAATGAGAACTTCATGCCTGGACTGAACCTGAGCTATTGGTGATCAGTAAATAAGTGTTTCATGGACTATATGAAATGTATGTAAGCTGTTTTATCCAGCAATTATGTCAATTATACACAGAATCCCCTGTGGTGTTTTCAGTAGACGTTCGACAATTTCATCCAATGAGCCGATTGGTTCCAGTATCTGTTTACTGAGGGTGCCTGGGACTAGTAGGGCAAATCGTATCTCCCTATGCAATCAGAGCATTCTGAATTCATCACGGCTTATCTTAACCCTGGAGAGAGAGAGAGAGAGAGAGAGAGAGAGAGAGAGAGAGAGAGAGAGAGAGAGAGAGAGAGAGAGAGAGAGAGAGAGAGAGAGAGAGAGAGAGAGAGAGAGAGAGAGACAGAGAGAGAGAGAGAGAGAGAGAGAGAGAGAGAGAGAGAGAGAGAGAGAGAGAGAGAGAGAGAGAGAGAGAGAGAGAGAGAGAGAGAGAGACAGAGAGAGAGAGACAGAGACAGAGAGAGAGAGAGAGAGAGAGAGAGAGAGAGAGAGAGAGAGAGAGAGAGAGAGAGAGACAGAGAGAGAGAGAGAGAGAGAGAGAGAGAGAGAGAGAGAGAGAGAGAGAGAGAGAGAGAGAGAGAGAGAGAGAGAGATGAGCTCTCCGACGTCGTCCTCGTTCATGTCAAGAACCAGTCACGTGTGAAAACTTGCCTTAACTCTTCTGCCTCTGACTAGCGGCTGGGAGAGTTTGACAGATCTGTGCGCCAGCGGAGGCGTCTCCCTGCCATTTGGCATGCCATGCGCGTCTGGTGCGCTGGAGACTGCCTGTCAAATGCCTATGAGTCCATAGAGCAGCCAGAGACCCTACGGAGCGCCAGATGGGCCATTAAGGTAGTATTAATGTAGATGCCATCGCTTTTCTCCTCTGACTGGGACATGCTCTTTCGAACTGCGAGCAGCTGCTGCCATTTACTGCGACAGCTTCCTGCTAACTTTGGCCAACTGGCATTCGACTGGCTGACTCTTTCTATACACTACCTGCGACTTTTGTCTTTTCCCCCTCACTTTGGATGGGAGGGTTGATCTTTTTCAGCTTCCTCTTCTAGGGTGAAACCCCAACACGTGCGCGGACACACATACAAAATCTTGTCAGTTACAGGAAAATTCCCTCCATCAATACACACACACTGAGTGGCAGTGTGTGGTTGTTCCAGTTTACACCCTACTGAGTGTTAATATCATGCTTTAATTGAGAGGAAATTGGCTGCTGGCAAGGAAAAGAAAGGTTAAGAAAAAAAAACACCATGGATAAGTGTTGCAATCAGTAATATTCTATTTGCTTAAATAGACTAAAATGGGATGTTTTCAGATCATTATTCAAATCACATTGACAAAATCCTATTAGCAGAATTAGGTTTCTGTCCACCAGGAAATGTGCAGAACTGTTGAGGAATGTTACATACTGTATGTGTTCATCCTTATTCTGTAAGCACTGGGGGTACATTATAACATGACCCAGGATGCAGTGCAGTAGTAAACCACAAAATAAAAAAGGTCACACAACAACTAAAAACAATATTCATACAAGATGCCATTGATAGAAAACCCCCAAATTGAGGGGTGGGGAGAAAAAAAAACATGGCGAATACATGACTATTGCGGATGTGTACAGCATCCAAGAATGCAGTCTCTTTTAAAAGGTGTTTTTCCACCCCATCCCGGTCTCCACAGCACCTCCCTCCCTCTGTATTCTCTCCATCTCTCTCTCCATCCATCAAGGCCCGTGTTATTCTTCTTCCTAGAGGCATGATGTACACACTATTTGCGCATGCCTCATCCCTCTATGCAGGAGCAGTGTCTCTCAGCAACAGCCCAGGCCTAAAGGGAGGAACAGAACAAGGAGGAACTCGGTTTCTGTTCGCTCATCCTGAGGAGGGAGCTAGTTTGGGTCCCACATCCCCTCCGAACTGGGGACAGAAGT
>NC_052324.1:5474656-5529656 GCF_016432855.1 Salvelinus namaycush | reverse complement strand
CTCTGTCTGGGTGTAAGTGAGCTGATTAGCACGTTTTGACAGTGTGGGTAGATTTAGACAGATGAGGAACCTTTGAAAATGGTTATAGAAGCATTCATCTCTATGCAGATCAATTTGCCTTGCTCTATAGGTCAGCAGCCCCCACTACTCAAACACACACACACACACACACACACACACACACACACACACACACACACACACACACACACACACACACATACATCAACAGGCGCTGCAGAATTGTGCACAGGGCCGCCACAATCTTGCGGGCTAAGCCGTTAGCCCTGACAACAAAACAATCCTCCAGCGCCCTTTCCCATAAAAACCATGGCTGCCGTTAACCGTTAGAGCGGTGAAGGAGAAATGTGGCCGGTGGGGGGCTACTACGGAAGAGTGTCTCAGCTCCTTCGGACCTGTGAGTGGGAGTGGGAATTTTCCACTGATCCCCAGTGCCTGACAGAAAAACACAGAGCCCCTACTAAACCTGTCTCTCCATGGGGCTAAATACCCCGGGCACACTGATTTTATTGCTAAGTGGAGCCCCTGAACCTAAAAGGTTTGGGATGGAAAATTCCATTCTGTCTTTTTCAGATACTGTACTGTACGTTGAGACCCAGGTAGGTAGGTATGTGTAGGGGATGTGTGTGTCCTGTTGGGCTGTTCAGTCTTTATGGTCAAGTCCTGGTCGAAGGCTTGGTAGGTTGTGTGCCCGTCATAGCTGAAGGTCTACTTGATTGTGTCCATGGTCTGGGCTTCTTTCTTTTGGGGGGGTAGGTAACTGTACGCATGTTCTGTTCAATTCATTGTACTTGCAAACCCATATAAACAAAGTCAAAATGTTCATGTCTCAAGCAACCAAAAGAAGGCTAAGTCCTGGGTTTCCCACTGGTAAATTGCTGAGCAGAATTGTTTTCCTAAGGTGTGAAAACAGAAGAAAGACAGGTCAATGGGACATCCATCTTCCCATAACTAGCAGTCCCCTGAGTTTGACCGAGAGTTTCTTTGACACTGTGTGGTGACACAGTTGAAGGGTTCATCGAGAAGTTTACACTCAGCACCACAGTTCTGTTTAGCCAGCTTTATGGAGCAACATTTGATTTGATTTGAAATGGGATTGAAACTCCTAAATCAGGTCAAGCGGTTGCTCCACTGTGTACATTTCCGTCACATACACATACATATACATACATACACTATATATATATATAAACATTTGTGGACACCCCTTCAAATGAGTGGATTCAGCTATTTCAGCCACACCCGTTGCTGACAGGTGTATAAAATCAAGCAAACAGCCATGCAATCTCCATAGACAAACATTGGCAGTAGAATGGCTTTGTGTAAGTGGTGTGGTGGTGTAAAGCTCGCCTCCATTGGACTCTGGAGCAATGGGAACGCGTTCTCTGGAGTTATGAATCACGCTTCACTATCTGGCAGACGAATCTGACCGACGAATCTGGGTTTAGCGGATGCCAGGAAAACGCTACCTGCCCTAATATACATAGTGCCAACTGTAAAGTTTGGTGGATGAGGAATAATGGTCTGGGGCTGTTTTTCATGGTTCAGGCTAGGCCCCTTAGTTCCAGGGAAGGGAAATCTTAACGCTACAGCATACAATGACATTCTAAACAATTCTATGTTTCCAACTTTGTGGCAACAGTTTGGGGAAGGCCCTTTCCTGTTTCAGCATGACAATGCCTCCGTGCACAAAGCGAGTTCCCTACAGAAATGGTTTGTCAAGATCGGTGTGGGAGAACTTGACTGGCATGCACAGAGCTCTGACCTCAAACCCATCGAACATCTTTGGGATGAATTGGAACGCCGACTGCGAACCAGGCCTAATCGCTCAACATCATTGCCCGACCTCACTAATTTGTTTCACACTTTTTTGGTTACTACAGTACGTGACTCCATATTTGTTATTTCATAGTTTTGATTTCTTCACTATTATTCTACAATGTAGAAAATGGTAAAAAATAAAGAAAAACCCTTGAATGAGTAGGTGTGTCCAAACGTTTGGCTGGTACTGTACCTACATGTATACGTACATACTGTACATATCCTATGCGGCTGGCAGATGGCGAGGCTCAGGGGCCAGGGTTGAGGGTTCATCCTCTTTACGGGGTCTCTGAGGTGCCAGCTGATGCTCCAGACTGTAGTATCAGGCCGAGCCAGAGGAGTATCTCCCTGTGTAATTACTCACTGACACGACCCTCTGCGCCAGGGAAATTAAAGGTGCCTCCATGATTGATTCTCACTTCTCCAGCATTCCTCCACCTTTTTATTCTCCCGCCCCCTTACCCTCTCTCTTTCAACATCTCACCCCCCCTTTCTCATTTTCTCACCCCCTCCCCTCTTTCATTGTCACCCCCCTCTACGATGTGTGCAGTCTGTTCTGGAGGCCGATTTGCATGACTCTCATTTAGAGTTGTGAGTCTGGGAGTAAGTCTAGATAATGCCTCTCCTGCTGAGGCGCAAGTACTTTTTGACCTAAAGTCTCTCGCTCCCTTTTTCGCTCTCTCCCTCTTTCTCTCTCTGTCTGCTTTGTGGTCATTCTGCTTTGTGGTCATTCTGATGACTACCTCGGAGATGACATCTGACGGTGTTCTATCGGTCAAACATGAGAGGGTTTAGCTGGAGCATGTCAATCCTCTTTTGTGGGGGATTGTTGAACCCACGGCCTCCAATTCAGCGAGGCCAATTTTTCGAATCCGAAATCTCATTTCCCGACACAATGGCATTGGGATGGAGGAGAGAACAAGGCTATCTCTGAGGATGACATCATTCTCATCAGTAACCATCAGCTTTCTCCTGCTGCCGCTATCAGTCCGATATCTGCACAGCAGTCATTTTTCGCAACACACTTTACAGAAAGGAAAAAAGATAAGATAAGCTAGAACAGCATGAACTGTGTTCTGTAGTAAAGCGCCAAGAAAAACGCTTGCATAGTAAAAAAGAGAATGGAGCCATGAAGCATTAATGCCCGTAACCAACTGATCTGGTGGAATATATTAGATTGGTTGATTTAATATTCAGTGTTCAAGGATGAACAGTTTATTGTCCCAGGCTGCGCACCGTAGCAAAGGAGGCATATTAAGTAATATGGTGGGGTCGCATTGACCCATGTGTTCCTTTTGGTCATATATCAGGTCTGGTCACTCTTTCACTCTGGTTGGCTCAGGCAGGGGGTCAACCGGGGTGCACCAACCAACTAACCTGGGGGACGTGGGGAGGCTGTTCATTAGGGTGCAGAGAGAGGACAGTCAGTGGTGTGGACATCAGACCCCCCCCCTGAGGGTGAGGAGTGATCTGTCTACTCAGCCACCTCCAGGGAGAGAGAGGTGACCTGGCCTGTCTCTATGATTCACTGGTGCTCTGTCCGCCCGGGTGGTGGCAGACACGCAACGCCACACTCTGACAAGCCCTCCCCGCAGCAAGACAACAGAAGATTGTGTGGAGTGGAAATGTACCCGGTGCTGCAGCTCACCTGGCCGCGTGTGTGTCAACCACGTTAGGGCTCTTCATACGAGCGGCAATAACGCACATTTGCCCTGGGCAATCAGAGAGGGGCCGCCATAAAGGACTTTAAGAAGTAAGGGCAGCGCTGGAGCTTTGTGTGTGTGTGTGTGTGTGTGTGTGTGTGTCATCCTGTCAGTATGTGTGTGAGCTACGGGCATGCAACCACACTGGAGGCTGAAGAAATTCGACTTGGCCCCTAAGACCCTCACAAACCTCTACAGATGCACCATTGAGAGCATCCTGTCAGGCTGTATCACAGCCTGGTACGGCAATTGCACCGTCCGCAACTGCAGGGCTCACCAGAGGATGGTGCGGTCAGCCCAATGCATCACCAGTGGCACACTGCCTGCCCTCCAGGAAATCTACAGTACCAGGTGTCACAGGAAGACAAAGAAGATCATCAAGGACCTCAGCCACCCGAGCCATGGCCTGCTCACCCCGTTACCATCTGCATCCAAGCTGGGACCGAGAGATAGCCTGCTACCACCCAGTACTCTACCCTTAGAGACTGCTGCCCTATGTAAATAGTAATTGAACAGTGGTCACTTTAATAATGTTTACATACTGTTTTACCCACTTTATATGTATACTGTATTCTAGTCATGGCTCATCCTATATTACTACTGCTGTACAAACTTTTTCTATTCAAATAGTCCATACTGTCTTTACGCACAATTTGATATATACATGAAAACTATGAAATAACACATATGGAATCATGTAGTAACCAAGAAAGTGTTAAACAAATCAAAATATATTTGAGATTCTTCAAAGTAGTTACCCTTTGCTTTGATGACAGCTTTGCACACTCTTTAAAAAAAATGTGGGGTTACTACATGATTCCATATGTGTTATTTCATAGTTTTGATGTCTTCACCATTATTCTACAATGTAGAAAATATTAAAAATAAAGAAAAACCCTTGAATGAGTGGGTGTGTAAACCTTTGACTGGTACTGTATAGACAATGCATTCAGAAAGTATTCATACGCCTTGCCTTTTTCCACATTTTGTTATGTTACATCCTTATTCTGAAATGGATTAAATAAAATAAAAAAATTATCTTCACACAGTACCCCATAATGACAAAGCGAAAACAGGTTTTTAGAAATGTTTGCAAATGTATTAAACGTAAAGAACAGAAATACCTTATTTATATAAGTATTCATAACATTTACAATGAGACTCGAAATTGAGCTCAAGTGCATTCTGTTTCCTTTGATTGTCCTTGAGATGTTTCTACAACTTGATTGGAGTCCACCTGTGCTAAATTAAATTGATTTGGAAAAGCGAACACCTGTCTATTTAAGGTCCCACAGTTGACAGTGCATGTCAGAGCAAAAACCAAGCCATGAGGTTGAAGGAATTGTCCGTAGAGCTCAGATTGTGTCGAGGCACAGATCTGGGGAAGAGTACCGAAAAATGTCTGCAGCATTGAAGGTCCCCAAGAACACAGTGGCCTCCATCATTCTTAAATGGAAGAAGTTTAGAACCACCAAGACTCTTCCTAGAGCTGGCCGCCAGGCCAAACTGAGCAATCGGGGAAGAAGGGCCTTAGTCAGGGAGGTGAGCAAGAACCCAATGGTCACTCTGACAGAGCTCCAGAGTTCCTTTGTGGGGATGGGAGAACCTTCCAGAAGACCAACCATCTTTGAAGCACTCCACCAATCAGGTCTTTATGGTAGAGGGGCCAGACGAAAGCCACTCCTCAGTAAAAGGCACATGACAGCCCGCTTGGAGTTTGCCAAAAGGACTACAGCCCTCTTGGAGTTTACTTAAAGGACTATCAGACCATGAGAAATAAGATTCTCTGGTCTGATGAAACCAAGATTGAACTTTTTGTTTTGAATGCCAAGCGTCACTTCTGGAGGAAACGTGGCACCATCCCCTCGGTGAAGCATGTGGGTGGCAGCATCATGCTGTGGGGATGTTTTTCAGAAGCAGACTAGTTAGGATCACGGGAAAGATGAACGGAGCAAAGTGCAGAGAGATCCTTAATGAAAACCTGCTCCAGAGAACCCAGGACCTTAGAGTACTGGGGCTATGGTTCACCTTCCAACAGGACAACGACCCTAAGCAGACAGCCAAGACAATGCAGGAGTGGCTTCAGGACAAGTCTCTGAATGTCCTTGACTTGAACCCGATCAAACATCTCTGGAGACTCCTGAAAATAGCTGTGCAGCGACGCTCCCCATCCACCCTGACAGAGCTTGAGAGGATCTGCAGAGAAGAATGGGAGAAACTCCACATATACAGGGCTGCCACGCTTGTAGCGTCATACCCAACAAAACTCGAGGCTGTGATCGCTGCCTAAGGTGCTTCTACAAAGTACTGAGTAAAGGGTCTGAATACTCATTTAAATGTGATATTTCAGTTGAATTTTTTTAATACATTTGCTAAATAGAAATAAAGTTATTATGGGGTATTGTGTGTAGATTGATGGGGGGGACTATTTTTTTCCATTTTAGAATAAGGCTGTAATGTAACAAAATGTGGAAAACGTCAAGGGGTCTGAATGCTTTGCGAATGCACTGTATCAATATTTATAATCCTGTCTTTGACATTGCTCGTTTTGATATTTCTTAATTCCTTAATTTTTCTGTTGTAACGGTCGTCGTATGAAGAAAGTGTGGACCAAAGCGCAGCGTGGGAAGTGTTCATGATATTTATTAAAAACTGAACACTGAGACAAAATAACAAAATATAACAACACGAAACAGTTCTGTCTGGTGAAGACACAAAAACAAAACAACTACCCACAAAGCGTCGGTGGGGAAAAGCTACCTAAGTATGGTTCTCAATCAGAGACAACGATAGACAGCTGCCTCTGATTGAGAACCACACCCGGCCAAACACAAAGAAATGCAAAACATAGAAAATTAACATAGAATGCCCACCCCAATCACACCCTGACCAAACCAAAATAGAGACATAAAAAGCTCTCTACGGTCAGGGCGTGACAGTACCCCCCCCCCCCCCAAAGGTGCGGACTCCGGCCGCAAAACCTAAACCTATAGGGGAGGGTCTGGGTGGGCATTTCACCGCGGTGGCGGCTCTGGTGCGGGACATAGCGGGGACCCTCGCAGCCGACCCCGGACTGGGGACCCTTGTTGTGGGGGCCGGATTGGGCACCCCTGTAGCGGGCTCCGGACTGGGGACCCTTGTTGGAGGGCGTCTCTGGAAGCTCCGGACCGAAGGGCGCCTCTGGAAGCTCCGGACCGAAGGGCGCCTCTGGAAGCTCCGGACCGAAGGGCGCCTCTGGAAGCTCCGGACCGAAGGGCGCCTCTGGAAGCTCCGGACCGAAGGGCGCCTCTGGAAGCTCCGGACCGAAGGGCGCCTCTGGAAGCTCCGGACCGAAGGGCGCCTCTGGAAGCTCCGGACCGGAGGGCGCCTCTGGAGAGTCCGGACCGAAGGGTGACGCTGGAGGCGCCGGACTGGAGGGCGTCGCTGGAGGCTCCGGACTGGAGACCGTCTCTGGAGGCTCCGGGCTGGAGGCCGTCTCTGGAGGCTCCGGGCTGGAGGCCGTCTCTGGAGGCTCCGGGCTGGAGGCCGTCTCTGGAGGCTCCGGGCTGGAGGCCGTCTCTGGAGGCTCCGGGCCGGAGGCCGTCGCTGGAGGCTCCGGACTGGAGGGCGTCGCTGGAGGGTCCGGACTGGAGGGCGTCGCTGGAAGCTCCTGACTGGAGGGCGACACTGGAGGCTCCGGACTGAAGGGCGTCGCTGGAGGGTCCGGACTGGAGGAAGACTCTGGAGGGAGGAGACACAGAGACAGCCTGGTGCGTGGGGCTGCCACAGGGCCCACCAGGCTGGGGAGACCTACAGGAGGCTTGGTGCGTAGAGGAGGCACCGGATGAACCGGGCTGTGGGGGAGCACTGGAGCTCTGGTGCGCAGCCTTGGCACAACTCCTCCAGGCTGAATGCCCACTTTAGCCCGGCCCCTCCAGAGTACAGAAATGCAAAACATAGAAAATGAACATATAATGCCCACCCAAATCACACCCTGACCAAACCAAAATAGAGACATAAAAAGCTCTCTACGGTCAGGGCGTGACATCTGTATTGTGTATAGTGTTTTTTGCTAGGTGTTACTGCACTGTTGGAGCTAACACAAGCATTTCGCTGCACCTGTGATAACATCTTCAAATCTGTGTACGCGACCAATAAACTTTGATTTGATACACACACACTGATGCACATGCAGAAACGTATTTGTCCAAACCAAAGCCTACTTCATGAGCAACCGTTCAAATGTGTCTAAACACAAACATACAATCAACCAAAATGTGACGTCCAACTCATAAGTCACCCACCGACACAAACACACTTCCTCCCGAACATTCACGTCAGCGTTTTTCCAGTAACATCACTTTGTTTTGTATTTCCTTCTAACCTCTCACAACCGCTGGCAGTTTGTCATCAAATTCATATGATTCTCTCGTGTCTTAAATAGCTGTTTTGTCTTACACCTGAAAAAAAAACAACACCTCAGAGAGAGGTCTCTATCTTGGCTTATATGTGCATGTTTATCCAGACAGTTGAGCGGTTAGGGCAACTAGATGTATCTTAGCTTACATAACTCCTCTCTGTGGTGAATCGACAACTCACAGTTTCTCATTTATCCCCCCGAGGCTAGCATATCAGCCCTGTTGCGTTCTGGTCCGGCTCAGAGCATGTGAAACGTACAACCTTTCTCTCCCTGTTAACGAAATTAAAATTCTTATCGGTCCCAAACTAATGGGGTTTGTATGTAGAAGTGTTCTTACTGGATTTCTTCTCGCTAGTTGCATTAGTAGAGACACGCGTTACATAATCGGATATGCATCGAAGTTCACCTTCTGACCCACAGAATCAAACGTGTCTTTTTTTAACCTGATGTTATCATAACTGACGTAACAGATAATAACTATGGTGGATTGTGTTCCTCAGCAGTGATATGTGGTGCGTTATGTATGTATGGGACAGGCCTATTTCCATAGTCCCTTGCTGACAGGTCGGGGACATCCCTATTGTGTGAGTGGGGATGGTGGGCCCATCGTGGGTCTTCGGGAGTGTTATATATGTGGCATTGTAAGCATGTTCTTTATCTCAGGGCTTGACAACCTGGCCCCTGTGTGTGTGTTTTTGGTTTTGCTATCCTTGTGGGTACCAGAAGTCCTCACAAGGATAGTAAAACAAGGAAAATTCAGACAAGTGGGGAAATTTCGCCAGTCCCCACTAGGAAGAAAGTGTATTTTAGGTTCAGGGTTATTGTTAGGATTTGGGCTTTGGCGTTCCGGTTTGGGGTTGGGGAAAATAGGATTTTGAATCGGAATCAATTGTTTGATCCCCACAAGAATAGTAAAACAAACATTTCTGTCTTCCACTGTGACTTTCTGGAAGTGTCTTGCTCTCGGTTCACACACACTCTGATGTTTATCCCAACGGTCAGGAGGTGTTTAGGTGACCCTAGTTGTGAGTAATACAGGATATCCTGTCGTTCTGGGACGGGGTCCAGCAGTTTGCACTCCGCTCCGCTCGCCTCTGTTGCCCGGAGGGACTCGGAGAGAAAGAAAAAAATGGGGGAGCTCAGAACTAAGGGATTTGAGATATCATCACTCTCCGCACTCAGGGAGGAAAAGGTAGTTGCTTAACCGCAGGGCCTGACCCTGTTTACTTTGTCGGAACAACTGAAAGAAAACACGGTGCTCATAGCAGTGACACATAGGGTCTGCTTCTCGTTAGGCAGGTCACGGTAAATCAACAAGGCGTGTGACGTGTGGCTGACGTCAGAAAGCCTCCTCACAAGGCCTGTGTTATTGTCAGAGGCCAGTCTGGAGGGTGTGGGGTGTGAGAAAGTCGGGAGAGGAAGAGATGCTGGCACTCACTCCACTCCACTCCACTCCTCGATTCCCCCCAAAAAGTCCCTTTCTGGTCTGAGTGCCACAGGTTTTCAGTAGGACCTTGACAGATTTTCTCCTTGAAAACAATGCCTGGAAAATGATATTTTATTTGGAGTTGGTCCCACTTGATAGTAGACATGAAATGATGATGGTAGTGTGCTCAGTGCTACTCCATACTATTCAGTGGAGGGAGGCTCTTCACCTTTCTGCTAATCCTAGCCTAATGACGCCATGCCATGGTGTAATGTAACCAAGGCCTCAGCCAGCAGGACACGAGGGGATAGGGTGGAGATGAGGAGGGCCCCTAGAGGGGGTCACATTACGCCCCACCGGAAGGTTACTCTCTCCTCCTCTCTTTATCCATCTCTTTCTCTCATACTCAACATACTCCTTTCCTACCCCCATCAGCAATACCTCTTCTCCATTACATCTCTCTCTCCTCTCTGTCTCTTGAGATGAAGAAACAGGGCAGGGTCTGATTTGTCATTATGAGTGTGTTTCTAACCCCCCCCCCCCCCCCCCCCCGTTTTAGACTATACCCCTTTGCCCCAGCAGATGAGGTCATTCTCAGATATATATATTTTTTTACCAACAAGGGGGGCTTGCCTACTGATTGTGACCCCAAAAACAGAGGCACAGGTGGCCTTGAACTTTCCCCCTCTTTCCAGAAAAAGCTTTGCAAACAGAGGCAGGAGGCCGGCCCAACCTTTCGCCCGCATCTGACTCAGTTCTGCGGCCACGTGGGCTGACTGCACCACCATGAGTGTGAAAAGATGTACATGAAGCCTTTTCCAATTCAATCTCCTGTCTTACTCCTTATTATTTAATTGTAGTAACAACACAAAAAATGTTATCACTCTTCAGCCCCTCCCCCCTCCATCTCTCTCTGGTGTCGTCAGGGGGGTGACTGGGAGGACAGATGGCTCTGGTTGGCTATGCTCTCTCCATCAGTCAGTCTGTGCTGTCTCTGCTGGGCTGAGCAGGGCCATCAGTGCCCTAGAGTTATGGACCCGTCCTGAACCTCTCCTCAGTTCCCAGCCACCCACAGCGCTGAGCACATTAGAAAAGGGAAATGACACCGCTGCTGATAAACTCAGTTTTCATCCTGAGCCAATTGCAGCAACCCTCCCTAGCTCTATATCAGGGGTGTTCAATGTTGGTCCTGGAGGGACAAAAGACTTCTGGGTTTCATCCTCTCTTAATCAGGGACTGATTCAGACCTGGGAAACCAGGTGAGTGCAATTAACAACCAGGTAGAAACAAAAAACAGAAGTGTTTCGGCCCTCCAGGACTGGAATTGAACATCCCTGCTCTATACAAACTGCACAACCCTACCTACCCAAACCTGATAACGCTGTACACTTCTTATCCCTGAGAGACCTCCCCCCCACATCTAATACCCTATTATACATAGAGGAACATCCCGTAGTTTAAACTATGCAACCTTCATAACTAAAGGCCCCCAAAATCTTGAAAGATCATATGCATTCTGAGTTGGGCAACTACAAACAACTTCTCTGTATTGCAAAACATTAGACACACAAGAATAAGAAGTAACAGAGGAAGAGACGAGGTGAAAAGAACATCTCTATCCTTAGTACCCTTCATTCTTGTACAAAACTGTATTCTCCCTGCCTCAAACTATACCTCGGCTGGTCTAGTTCTACTTCCACCATAGGTGCTAGCAGTGGCGTGTATTCATGGATGCCAGGGGAAACCAGGCTTCACTAGAAAATGGACCAAGAAAATAAGAAAAACATATACAAAGTAATGTTTCTTTATGTTTCTTCAATTTCCTTCAATTCGCAAGAGGCGGAATATATCACCAGAGAAAGCATGCAAGCAAACGAAACAATGCCCCTCTGTCTCAGTATGTTTATCCAATCTATCGGATTCTGTCTGGTCAAAAACGGTTTGACAATGTTGTCGCCCATAGCGTTGAATGCAAGGAAAGCCAGCGAGCATTTGGCCTCCCTTGGTCATTTGGCTATTTTTTAATCAGCCTTGAGCTAAACTGAGTGAGCTCAGCTGTGAATGGTCCTGGCGCACCCAAAAAAGTGTCAATGGAAGCCAGTATGGATTTGGCTTCATACCAATCAGAAGCCAAATGTCATCATTGACAGAAAAAAACAAGTTTTAGTTCAACTGTTTACTGGTCTTCCCAATGGGTACCCTTATCTGCTATACATACATTGAATTATTGTACAAGGGCACAGGGCGAGACCCAGATGCAGACACGGGAGGCAGATGATTCGAGTCTTTGATATTTATAATAATCCAAGGGGCAGGCAAGAGAATGGTCGTGGACAGGCAAAAGACCATAACAAAGTCAGAGTCCAGGAGGTATAGGGTGGCAGGCAGGTTCGAGGTCAGGGTAGGCAGTATGGTCAGGCAGGCGGGTTCAGAGTCAAGGCAGGCAAGGTTCAAAACCTGGAGGACTAGCAAAAACAGAGAAAATAAAAAGCAGGCGCACGGAAAAACACACTGGTTGACTTGACATTACAAGACGAACTGGCAACAGACAAACAGGGAACACAGGAATAAGTACCCAGGGACTAATGAGGAAAACAGGTGACACCTGGAGGTGGGTGGAGACAATCACAAAGACAGGTGAAACAGATCAGGTCGTGACACATTGTCTCACATTCAACCACACTCGGCACAGCCAGAAGAGGACTGGCCACCCCTCAGAGCCTGGTTCCTCTAGGTTCCCGCCTTTCTAGGGAGTTTTTCCTAGCCACCTAGCTTCTGCATCTGCATTGCTTGCTGTCTGGGGTTTTAGGCTGGGTTTCTGTATAAGAACTTTGTGACATCTACTCATGTAAAAAGGGCATTATAAAAATATTTGATTGATTAATATACACAGAGTGTACAAAAAATTAGGAACACCTGCTCTTTCCATGACATAGACTGAGCAGGTGAATCCAGGTGAAGCCTTGAGATATTTGTAACCTGCAGTGTATGTGTACCATTCAGAGCGTGGATGGGCAAGACAAAATATTTAAGTGCCTTTGAACTGGGTATGGTAGTAGGTGCCAGGCGCACCAGTTTGTGTGTCAAGAAATGCAACGTCGGTGGGTTTTTCACACTCAACAGTTTCCCGTGTCTTTCAAGAATGGTTCACCACCCAAAGGACATCCAGCCAACTTGACACAACTGTCGGAAGCATTGGCGTCAACATGTGCCAGCATCCCTGTGGAATGCTTTCGACACCTTGTAGAGACATGCCCCAACGAATTGAGGCTGTTCTGAGAGCAAGATGGGGTGCAACTCAATATTAGGAAAGTGTTCCTAATATTTTGTACACTCAGTGTACATTGACATTGTAATCTAAAAAATGACTTCATAATAAGATAATACATCAGTGCATTATCACTTATCTACGTACAACATATTTGGTTGGACAGCAAATAAACTTTAGAGCCATTTCCTCTGTTTGTTTTTATAAGCTGTTTGTGTTTGAGATGAATCAACAGGGCAGGGTCTAATTTGTCATTCTGAGTGTGTTTCCAGCTCTCCCCTGGTTTAGACTATGCCCCTCTGGCCCAGCAGACGAGATCACTCTCTGATTTTTCATTTCACCAACAAGATAGGCTTGTCTGATGATGGTGACCCCAAAAACAGAAGGGCCGTTGCCTTGAACTGTCCCCCCCTTCCAGAAAAAGATCTGCAAACAGAGGCGGGAGGCCCTTTCTCTCACATAGTTCGGCCACGTGGACTGTGATTCTTTGTTTTACCAGCGAGGGAGGTTTGCCCAATGAGGGTGACCCCAAAAACAGAGGTGCCCGGGGCCTTGAACTTTCCCCCTCTTTCCAGAAAAAGCTCTGCAAACAGAAGCAGGAGCTCCCGTCTGACTAACATATAGCCTAAGCTGCGGCTATTTGGAATTACTTGACCACCATGGGTTAGCAGCACTGACTGTGGCTCTTCCCCACAGAACTAACCACATTATAACTACATTATTACAGTGTTCACAGTTTGAATCTGACTGTAAAATGCGCCAAAGGTGAGAGACAGTGTTGAGGTCAAGAGAGTTCAGTACTATAGATGTCTGATGTTATCTGATCACATCGGCCAGAAATCCGTTACAGATTTCCTTTACGGTAATTTCTTTCAACGTTTTTAAGCGTTACGTTGATGTTTAGAGTTTAGACAGCTGGTGGCTTTGCTCAGCTTTTCCCAGCAGCCTTATCTATCGTCAAATTCGTTAGATATAGTTAGACTTGTATAATGATGCTGCTGTTATGTAAACAGTCATGTGGTTTTAGTCTTCTACTTCTGAACAATGTTGTTGGTCTAAGCGTTTATTTATTAATTGTCACCACATTGCCTGATAAACATGAGAGGACCCTTGAACTGTCTGACTGAGTGCTCGCTCTGGTCCACTGCTCTATTTTTGGTGACCAGGTTGTGTTTGCAGCCCTAAATCTGTTTCAGGCTGAACTTTGGAAGGTGAGACAGGGCAAACTCACGGTCAACCTACTGGTTTGGCTTGCTTGATACATTATACAGTGGGGAGAACAAGTATTTGATACATTGCCGATTTTGCAGGTTTTCCTACTTACAAAGCATGTAGAGGTCTGTAATTTTTATCATAGGTACACTTCAACTGTGAGAGACGGAATCTAAAACAAAAATCCAGAAAATCACATTGTATGATTTTTAAGTAATTAATTAGCATTTTATTGCATGACATAAGTATTTGATACATCAGAAAAGCAGAACTTAATATTTGGTACAGAAACCTTTGTTTGCAATTACAGAGATCATACGTTTCCTGTAGTTCTTGACCAGGTTTGCACACACTGCAGCAGGGATTTTGGCCCACTCCTCCATACAGACCTTCTCCATATCCTTCAGGTTTCGGGGCTGTCGCTGGGCAATACGGACTTTCAGCTCCCTCCAAAGATTTTCTATTGGGTTCAGGTCTGGAGACTCCAGGACCTTGAGATGCTTCTTACGGAGCCACTCCTTCGTTGCCCTGCCTGTGTGTTTCGGGTCGTTGTCATGCTGGAAGACCCAGCCACGACCCATCTTCAATGCTCTTACTGAGGGAAGGAGGTTGTTGGCCAATATCTCGCAATACATGGCCCCATCCATCCTCCCCTCAATACGGTGCAGTCGTCCTGTCCCCTTTGCAGAAAAGCATCCCCAAAGAATGATGTTTCCACCTCCATGCTTCATGGTTGGGATGGTGTTCTTGGGGTTGTACTCATCCTTCTTCTTCCTCCAAACACGGCGAGTGGAGTTTAGACCAAAAAGCTCTATTTTTGTCTCATCAGACCACATGACCTTCTCCCATTCCTCCTCTGGATCATCCAGATGGTCATTGGCAAACTTCAGACGGGCCCGGACATGCGCTGGCTTGAGCAGGGGGACCTTGCGTGCGCTGCAGGATTTTAATCCATGACGGCGTAGTGTGTTACTAATGGTTTTCTTTGAGACTGTGGTCCCAGCTCTCTTCAGGTCATTGACCAGGTCCTGCCGTGTAGTTCTGGGCTGATCCCTCACCTTCCGCATGATCATTGATGCCCCACGAGGTGAGATCTTGCATGGAGCCCCAGACCGAGGGTGATTGACCGTCATCTTGAACTTCTTCCATTTTCTAATAATAGCGCCAACAGTTGTTGCCTTCTCACCAAGCTGCTTGCCTATTGTCCTGTAGCCCATCCCAGCCTTGTGCAGGTCTACAATTTTATCCCTGATGTCCTTACACAGCTCTCTGGTCTTGGCCATTGTGGAGAGGTTGGAGTCTGTTTGATTGAGTGTGTGGAGGAACAGGAGGGCTTCTTAAAGAAAAACGAACAGGTCTGTGAGAGCCGGAATTCTTACTGGTTGGTAGGTGATCAAATTCTTATGTCATGCAATAAAATGCTAATTAATTACTTAAAAATCATACAATGTGATTTTCTGGATTTTTGTTTTAGATTCCGTCTCTCACTGTTGAAGTGTACCTATGATAAAAATGACAGACCTCTACATGCTTTGTAAGTAGGAAAACCTGCAAAATCGGCAGTGTATCAAATACTTGTTCTCCCCACTGTATATACAAAAGTATCTGGACACCCCTTCAAATGAGTGGATTTGTCTATTTAGGCCACACCCATTGCTGACACATGTATAAAATCGAACACACAGCCATGCAATCTCCATAGACAAACATTGGCAGTAGAATGGCCTTCTTGAAGACCTCAGTGACCTTTAACGTAGCACCGTCATATAGGATGCCACCTTTCCAACAAGTAACTTCGTCAAATGTCTGCCCTGCTACAGTAGAGCTGCTCCGGTCAACTGTAAGTGCTGTTATTGTGAAGTGGAGACGTCTAGGAGCAACATGATCTTCATGAAATGGGTTTCCATGGCCGAACAGCCACACACACACCACCATGCGCTTGTGTTGGCTGGAGTGGTGTAAAGCTCGTCGCCATTGGACTCTGGAGCAGTGGAAACGCATTCTCTGGAGTGATGAATCATGCTTCACCATCTGGCAGTCCAATGGACGAAACTGGGTTTGGCAGATGCCAGAAGAACACTACCAGCCCGAATGCATAGTGTCAACTGTGAAGTTTGGTGGAGGAGGAATAATGGTTTGGGGCTGTTTTTCATGGTTTGGGCTAGGCCCCTTAGTTCCAGTGAAGGGAAATGTTAACTCTACATCAAACAATGACATTCTAGATGATTCTGTGCTTCCCACTTTGTGGCAACAGTTTGGGGAAGGCCCTTTCCTGTTTCAGCATAACAATGCCCCCTGTGCACAAAGCGAGGTCCATACAGAAATGGTTTGTCAAGATTGGTGTGTTAGAACTTGACTGGCCTGCACAGAGCCCTGACATCAAACCAATCGAACACCTTTGGGATGAATTGGAATGCCGACAGCGAGCCAGGCCTAATTGCCCAACTTCAGTGCCCGACCTCACAAATGCTCTCGTGGCTGAATGAAAGCAAGTCCCCGCAGCAATGTTCCAACATCTAGTGAAAAGCCTTCCCAGAAGAGTGGAAGCTGTTATAGCAGCAAAGGGGGCATCGACTCCATATTAATGCCCATGATTTTGGAATGAGATGTTCGATGAGCAGGTGTCCACATACTTCTGGTCATGTGCTGTATGTTTCATTGGTTGATTCGTTTGTTTACTTGGAATAACGGCGTCAGTGGTATTGTGTGGCTCTTGCATATCGCTTCCCACCACAGCCTCTTCCTTGGACGATCAACTATTTGCTGATACCTCAGTATACCAGTATTGATGATAGTTAAGACAAATCTATGACATTAAGTCAGGTCAAATGGAGCCTTGTGTAACCAGGGGGTTTGACAGAGTATATGTCTTCTTGGTCGGTCGATGCTGAAGAGGCCCTGCTCCGTTTACCACCTTGTTGTCAAGTTGTATCGTTTGCTTTCTAAACTGTAACAAATGCTGAGATAAGACAAAATGTAACATTAAAGAACGACATTGTGCATTGTGCCGGCACAATGGTGTGCAAGCACAAAATAAAAAAGGAGAAAGGAGACATTTCCTGGAAGAGCTAGGATGTGCTGCTGAGTGGATAGGGGAAGTTAACAATGTAATGTCCCTAATTAAACATGGCCCTGTCTATATTCAGACCTTTTGTTCTTCCTTAGTATAACAGCAACCATTCTGCCCAGACTAGTCTGACACAATCACTCTGCCCAGTCATAGGCCTTTGTTTAGGTTAACACTAGTTGGAGGAGTGTTTGGACAGAACCTGACTTCATCTGTGGAGTCAAGGACGACGGTTACCATGACAACACACTGAAGAGCACAGTCACACACCAGTGGAGGCTGGTGGGAGGAGCTATAGGAGGTTGTAATAACTGGAATGGAGCAAAAGGAACAGAGTCACACATGTGCTTTCCATTCCATTCTAACCATTACAATGAGCCCGTCCTCCTATAGCTTCTTCCGACAGCCTCCACTGACACACACGTACTGTTCTCTGACTGTGCCACTCAATAAAGAAAGGTAGCTCCAGCTGCTTTTCCTGTCAGTCATTTCCCACTCTGTCCTGTTGGGGTCACTCTCCATCCATGTTCAGGACATAGATGGAGAGTGATCAATAGTTGCCAAGAGCCCCACTGTTACTTAATGACTGCACATATTTTTAGTGCACACTAATACATTCCAAAGGCTCTGCTCCAAGGAGAAACAGTTTAAGCTCTCTGCTCTGTTTTGTTGAACTAATTTGCCAGTGTTCTGGGGCCTCATTTATAACCGTTGCATACAATTTACATTAAATACCTGTGTGCACCATTTATGAAAAGACTGCACGCACAAATATATTGAGATTTATAAACTTGGCGCACGCCTGTTTCCCATTATAAATCAGACCTA
Organism: Salvelinus namaycush; assembly: GCF_016432855.1. Lineage (NCBI taxonomy): Eukaryota > Metazoa > Chordata > Actinopteri > Salmoniformes > Salmonidae > Salvelinus > Salvelinus namaycush. The sequence goes on along the minus strand of NC_052324.1, from coordinate 5,511,911 downwards.
TCATAAAGTGTGCGCGGGTGAACGAGCATTTAAATCCGCCTGAAAAATGCCCATCGTTCACCTTTTATGGTGACAATAACGCCCTTATGTGCTGTATACTTTGGAAGTATTGGAATTATGCCAACACAGTATCTAACCTAAAGGAAACAGCAATGGCGAACTTGATCAAATGTCTTTGGAGGTGTTGGCAGAATGGTTTCTTTTGCAATGGCATTTGCTGTATTTGAACGATTCCGAAAGACAGAAACAATAGCAGATAGTTGTGGACGTGTAAACAGATCGTTTGAATGCAATAATGTTTTGCATTCACATTTTAACCAACCGAAATATTCTACACTGCGAGTGAATTCTGAAACATTGTCTACGCTGGAAAAATAATGAAAACTACCGTACTTAAAGTGGTAGCCTACGCACTTCAATGCAAAATATAAACTGTCTGTTAAATTCTACTGTATGTTATAAACCAGGCTCCCTGTCGGATGCACAGAGCAAGAACTTGAAATTACAATAGCCTATATAATAGGCACAATTAAATGCGCATAATAATTTGTTGTATGGCTACTGCGGGATATGAACTCATCATGGCCAGAAAAGGTGATGATCATGGAAATGAAATCAATAAGAAGAAATATGTCTATTTCTAGTTATATTAGATAAAATAAACAGAATTTCGCTCTTCTCACTCACGGCAAATGATTGCATCTTGTTATTATATTCAGCAACATTTTTTTTGTTATGAATAAGAGTGTCTTCATATGTTCCACATTTGCGCTAGGCTACTACAACCAGACCACTATTGTCTTCTTGCAATGCAGTACTTCAACCACTAGAAACGGTGCTTACGCGTGGTCTAAAGTTTGCAGGAGGACAAGCACATTCTCAAGTCAAGTTCAGTTTTAATAAATGTCAAAACGTCGGCATGAAAACTGGCACCTCCTGGAACGCCCTGGAGGTTTCACGCTGAAAACAGCTGTCCTACACTCAAGCAGTCTCGACAATCTGCAGCCATGCACCGCAGCCATGCACCGCTATAGACAAGTGCAGCCTCACAATTTCAGTCTGCAAAAGCCACCTATGTGCTGTTGTCAGGTAACAATTCCAACTAAAATCGTAATGACATTCATCTGAAACTGACAGACATGGTGGTCTAGTGGCTGAAACAGCTGAGAAAGGGAATCAGTATTGGGCTGTGTGGACAGCAGGACTCAACATTAAGTGCTCAACCTGATCTGGTTCATCACATATGGATCGATCCACTCACTGATGAATGCAGTGGTATTAGAGTATCAGGACAGTTAAAGGGGATCCCTCACCGTCAATGGGCCATTATACAGTAATAAAGCGCCCACGACTAATTAGACAGGATCATGATATCATGCGGGGATGTCATGCATTATCTATGCATAGTCACTTTATACCTGCTGTATTCGGCGCATGTGACTAATACAATTTGATTTGATTTGATGATCCAGTGATGTAATCCCCCGCCCCTCCAAATCTCTCAAATTGAACTCAAACGGTGCTGGGATCTTTTGATTTAAGTTGCACAGTTAGATGTTCTGATTATAAAGAGGCAAGCTGGAGCGCAGAGCACGACACCGCTCAGGTGATGACGCAACCAACCAAACAAACTAACCGCCGGCTGTGATGTGACATAACGGTGGTGCCACTCAGAAATGGAGTTTCCCCAAATCAGATCAGCACTGTTCACTGTAGGCCAGGGGGAAGGGCAGGAGGACACACTGCAGAGTGAATGGGAAGCTGAGAGGAGCTTCATTCTCAACATGGATAGACGGTAGCACCAGGAAGGAGGTATACTGTAGTGCTGAATGAGATGGGATGTGGTGCTGAACCTCCACTAATCAATGCTTTGTGACTTTAAAAGGGACTCTCCCCTCACATACTGCAGCCGTTCAGTTGGCAGTTCCAAAACGTTTAGGTGCATAGGGATCTGAAATTGCTTGGCCTTCCTTTGAGTCATCCCTTTGTTGTTGTTGTTATGGCTCTGGGGACCTGGCTGAATGGTAGCCATGTTGTCTAATGTGTGACCATGGTCCCTGCTGTCTGTCTGATGACCGTGGCTGGGAAAAGCAACCATGGCAACTGGGAGCCAATACACACACACTCAGTCCTGTGTATTAGAGTGTGAGTTGACCCATTGAGAGTGTGTTTAGTGCTGACCTTGAACAGCTGGCTCTTGTGTTTTTATAGCTCACTCCTCACCGTGCTTAAGGCATGTGTGAAACACCCCGATGAGCTCTTTGTCTGGCCGAGGCGCGCATATACAACTGTATGTTTTTGGACAAGCATCCTCAATTTTTATTTAACTAGGCAAGTCAGTTAAGAACAAATTCTTATTTACAATGACGGTCTACCCCGGCCAAACCCTAACGACGCTGGGCCAATTGTGCGCTGCCCGATGGGGCTCCCAATCACGGCCGGATGTGATACAGCTCAGGATCGAACCAGGGTCTGTAGTGACGCTTCTAGCACTGAGATGCAGTGCCTTAGACCGCTGCGCCACTCGGGAGTCCTATACCATCTACCACATGTAAAACTCATTCCACGGTGGGCCGAGTGTCTGCAGGTTTTCACTCCTATCTTGTACTTGATTGATGAATTCAAGTCACTAATTAGTGAGGAACTCCCCTCACCTGGTTGTCTACGTCTTAATTGAAAGGGAAAAACAAAAGCCAGCAGGCACTAGGCCCTCCATGGAATGAGTTTGACAGCCCTGATATATAGTATTCATTTTGAAGATCTATATTTATATCTCTGATTTTGATATTGACAATGATATTCTTTGAGTTTCTAGTGGATAGACCATATGGTTAAATAAAAAAATTGCTTAATTAATGAAAAAAACATCTAATCAACAACCGGCATTATTACCTCTGCAACTTAAGCAACTGTTTACTTTTTTCACAACTGCCACCAACAGTTTGATGCCAAAATATTGACAACAAATACATACTGGTAATGTGTACAAAAATATAAAGCATTTTTCATGCTGAAACCCTGATATTAAACAGAAATGGTATTCACTAAATGGATGGTTTATATTTAGGATAATGTTTTACAGCTTTGTCATTCTATTTTTTATTTTAAAAACATCTTATCGAATTATTTCGTATGTTTTACACGTGATTATGCCAGAGAGAGGGCCAGAGATAAGAACATACACCTGTGATAATCTGAAGTACCCAAAAGTGCCACTAGATGTCTTGTGATCCTTGAAAGATACCAACATTCTGGGAGTTTACTGGTAAACTTTGAAAGTTTCCACTGATATACCCTCCCTTTGCAACCCTAAACAGGACTGGGGAGGGCGGTTGTTTATTTGATAACAGCCCAGTCCTTTGCGGATTCAGCGAGGCTTGCGGAGCGTGTTAACCAAAAACATGACTGAACTTTACTGATACATGTTGACCTTAAGCAACTTGTACAAGGTATCAAACAGCAACAGCAAGGTGGCTGCTCCATGGCATGTAGGGCTCTATGTCATAGAGAATGGCCCTCACAAGTACTCCCACTGTTGGCGTTTTTAAGGGGTTTTGTTTGTAATAAGTGGATAATATTTGTTCCTGTACCCTGTTGGATTTGGCATAGGAATTGCATTCTCCTACGGGAACAGTGCTCCAACAGCCGTCAATTCACCATCATTATCCTTTATTCTACACTCTTAAAAATAAAGGTGCAAGTTGGAACCAAATAAGGTTGGTTATTTTAAGAGCCTTACAACAACAACAACAACAAAAAATTGCCCTCCATGACCGGAATTGAATAGCCCTGCGGTAGGGTTTTAAGCCTTATTTGCATATTTCTCAGGGTACCGTTCAAGTACATTTTTGAGTTACAAGTACCATCCATGACTGTGTTTGCTAGTGACAGAGACATGGTTGTTGCATTAAATCATTTTCAGTCCTGTGGCCTTCACCAAATGAGATTCTAAGTGAATGTGTTGTCATTACAATTACGTTCTTTAAGACAATACATATTTTATAAAAAAGAAGGCCTAGTTTTACCCTAATACAGTGGCCTGAAACTCATAGTTTACAGGCCACATCAGGCCTGCAAGTCACATTATGCTGGCTTGCAAAGTGATGTGTAATTCCTAATGGAATCCTGCCAGAGTGGGGATATCCAACATTGGGAATCTTTATTCCTCAACCTGCATTCAGAATGACTGCCATGGTTGGGAAGACTAAGATATGAGGCTACCTTAAACATCTAAACTGAAACAACCATTTCAGGAACGAGTGCATAAGTCCAAGTAACAGATTGGAATATAGAAAAATGTATGTTATTTATATTTGAGTAGCATAAGATTAATGAATCAATCGAATCAAAAACATAGATATTGAAACAATAAAAAGAAATCAACCTGCAAAAAGGCATGCTGGGAAATATGATAATGTGGGCACGGTTTTGGTTCTACTCTGGTTACTAACACCAACACCGGAGTTCTTTTACACCACTGAGTGTTAATTTAACTCTTTACAGTGTTCATTTAACACTTGAATCAACACTAGAAATGTTAGACTGTAAAATCAACACTAGTTAACACAGGCCAATTTGCTGTGTGCTATGAAGGGACACATTTGCAGGCTTCCATACATTTCAAGAACCTTTTAGAATTCTGAAGAACCGTAAGATGCCACGTCAAGAACCCCACACTCAACTCAAAGGTTCTTTATCGGGCAAGAGTTCTCCAAGGAACCTTAAGAGCTGAGGAAGAACCATTTAAGAACACTTGCCTGCACATGATTTGTTTTGTCAGTGTAGCCAGTCTCATTTTCTACCATCTAAATATGTTTAACATCTCGTACAGGAAATATTTATCATCTCGTACAGTAAAATATAGAGAAATATATGTTAGTAGCAGTTAGACATTCCCATTTCCTCTGCTGCTGCTGTTGTTGTCGTTTACTCTCTGAGCATTTACTGTTTGCATGTTAGGTTGTTTTTCACTCCGTCACCATCCTGCTTGCGTAGGCGGCTCACATGCTTCCTCAGCCAATCATAAATCAGGTGCAGGCGAGTGTCCTTCTTCCCACACTGCCCCACTAACCCACCAACGAGCCAGCCAGCCATCCCTGTGTGACCCCCTTCTCATGGCCGTCATAAGACCACCACCGTGCACGCTACGATTACGCCATAACTGTAAATAACAGTCGCAATCAGACATACATACCGTACATACTGTAACAAACATTCCCTTTCCCACCCACGTAATATACAGTACTGACTCTTATTGACCCATATTCAGAGTTGCCAATAAGGCTGGCCAAGCGCTCACCATGAGTTAGATCATAAATTAGATCACAAAACTCTTCCCCTTTGGAATTTAGACTAGCACTGAGCTCTTACAATATATGGTCCCATTTCTAGATAGAACATGGATGATTTAATCTCCCATTGATTTTGATTCTCCTATTTCAACCAGTGTGCATCCTGCGACTCTCACTACTTGGAGCCTGATACCCCAAACCTCTGGGGGTGCTGAGGAGAGCAGTAGTCTAAGGGCTGAGTGGTGGATAAAGGAAGCTGGGGCTCGCTGGGGATGGGGCTGGGGCTCGGCAGGGGCTTAAGCTGGTGCTCTGCACTCTGTCTCTGTCTGAACAAAAGCAGCTGAAGAAACACCCACAATGCTGCCTGGGCTGGAAAGAGCTAGTTCAGACTGGTAGCTGTTAGAGGAGGAGGGAGGAGGGGACGGAGGGAGGGAAGGAGGGGGATAGATAAGGGTTTTGGACAGCCGACTGGAGCTATGGAACAGGGCAGACAGGGCTCCACTCCCACTGATGTAATGCTTCTAGCAGATCCTATTATTAGCCCACTGGCACACTAGCTAGCTAACATCAGCACACAGCGCTATCGATTGGGTTAGATGAGCACAACACAAGGACGGGAGGATGCAGCAACAAGAAGCCCTGGTAGCAGCATTGTAGTGGGTTTACTCAATGCCTCACACACATTGTTTGTCGTGGCATTTTCATTACAAAAGCTGCTGTGGTTTTCAGTGGTCGCAGAATCTATACCAAAAACGTTGTGTCCTCATTTGCATTTTGATCCTAATTACATGCACCAGGTTTTTGATACCGTCCGTGGCTTCAATAGACAGAAGCCAATGTGATGTAAATTAGATCACAATTCGTTGTAGGCTTCATTGAGACCTCAAATCCTTCAGCTCCGGGTGAAACATTGTAACAGGTGTTCAAACCTCATTTGCATACCCCAGATACGCTGGATCTTGTCTTGAGATCACTTTATTTATTGCAAAGGCAGCAAAACAACCTCCAGCTGGCACTGTGACAGAAAATCCAGACATCACATCCAGTCCCTTCAGAGCAGAGACCCGAAAAACAACAACAACCTGAGATCCAACCATGTGCTATCAAAAGAGAACAAAGGGGAGCCCGCTGATTGGCCCGTCTGCTGAACCGTGGGCCAATGGCGTGCCCCGAGTCCCCCGCCTTTCCGCCTTGGCCTTGGTGCTTGATGACAAACACACATGCAGTGTTCCACAGAGGAAGCTCTATTCCCCAACCCTTATGTGGCCTCTGCTCTTCCAGTCTGTCTCAATGCCAGGTATCTATCTATCTCCTGGGTGCATGGCTGCCTTGGACTGGGTTGAGTGCGAGTGTGAGGGAGAGACTGACTGCATTTGTCATCTTTGTACACTGGGATAATAAATTAGAGACAGGCTTTCAGTTGCTTGTGCTGGTGTGCCTTAGTGGTTCCTGTTTTACCGGAGTGTACAGCCTCTCTTTTCACACTCACGCTTGCACACACTCACGCATACACACACACGTACACACTCACGCTTGCACACACACACACACACACACTTGTACACACACACACACACACACACACACACACACACACACACACACACACACACACACAGAGGATGGGAGACCTGTACTTTGAGTCCTGTACCTCCCACACTGTGATTTTTTACTGAGCACAGTGTCTAAGGACCCACACACTCCTCCTCACTACAAAAAGGAGGCTGGGATCTGGCAACAAACTAACCACATATGCACCTGACAACTACAGTACCAGTCAAAAGTTTGGACACACCTACTCATTCAAGGGTTTTTCTTTATTTTTACTATTTTCTACATAGTGAAGACATCAAAACTATGAACAAACACATATGGAATCATGTAGTAACCAAAAAAGTGTTAAACAAATCAAAATATATTCTACTTTGAAGAATCTCAAATATAAAATATATTTTGACTTCTTTAACACTTTTTTGGTTACTATATGATTCCATATGTGTTATTTCGTAGTTCTGATGTCGTCACTATTATTATACAATGTAGAAAATAGTACAAATAAAGAAAAACCTTGGAATGAGTAGGATTGTCCAAACTTTGGACTGGTGCTGTACCTAACCTATCCCCGTGGCAGTTTACTGCAGGCAGTGGGGGCACTGGTGTACCACACCCCCCGCAGCCCCCACAAGACGGGGCTCAGAGTTGGAGGTCGCTCTCGTAGAATTAGGAATTAGAATACTAGAATGGATATGAACCTTCTTATGATGGGATAAAGGTCAGCCATTTTGGTCAGGGAGTTGTTCGACCATGGTTTGCTAGTGCTGTGATAAGATAATTGTGTAAAATATAGAATTTTAAGAATTTAGCTCAAATCAAATGACATTTTATACATACACATGGTTAGCAGATGTTATTGTGAGTGTAGCGAAATGCTTCTAGTTCAGACAGTGCAGCGCAGCAACTTCTAACAAGTAATCTAACAATCCCACAACAACTACCTAATACACACAAATCTAAGTAAAGGAATGGAATATGACTATATACATATAAATACATGGATGAGCAATGACCGAGCGGCATTGTTGGGGCGATCTGTTGGGGCGGTATGCAAATTGGAGTGGGTCTAGGGTTTCTGGGATGATGGTGTTGATGTGAGCCATGACCAGCCTTTCAAAGCACTTCATGGCTACAGACGTGAGTGCTACGGGTTGGTAGTCATTTAGGCAAGTTACCTTAGTGTTCTTGGGCACGGCCACTTTGGTGGTCTGCTTGAAACATGTTGGTATTACAGACTCGGACATGGACAGGTTGAAAATGTCAGTGAAGACACTTGCCAGTTGGTCAGCGCAAGCTCGCAGTACACATCCTGGTAATCCATCTGGCCCTGCGGCCTTGTGAATGTTGACCTGTTTAAAGGTCTTACTCACATTGGCTGTCGTCCGGAACAGCTGGTGCTCTCATACATGTTTCAGTGTTACTTGCCTCGAAGTGAGCATACAAGTAATTTAGCTCGTCTCGTAGGCTCGTGTCACTGGGCAACTCTCTGCTGTGCTTCCCTTTGTAATCTGTAATAGTTTGCAAGCCCTGCCACATCCAACGAGCGTCGGAGCTGGTGTAGTATGATTTGATCTTAGTCCTGTATTGACGCCTTGCCTGTTTGATGGTTTGTTGGAGGGCGTAGCAGGATTTCTTATAAGCTTCCGGGTTAGAGTCCCACTCCTTGACAGTGCCAGCTCTAGCCTTTAGCTCTGTGCAGATGTTCCCTGTAATCCATGGCTTCTGGTTAGGGTATGTACGTAATGTCACTGTGGGGGAAGACGTCATCGTTGCACTTATTGATGAAGTCGGTGACTGATGTGGTGTACTCCTCAATGCCATCGGAGGAATCCTGGAACATATCCCAGTCTGTTTCTAGCAAAACAGTCCTGTAGCTTAGCATATGCTTCATCTGACCACTTGTTTATTGATCTAGTCACTGGTGTTTCCTGCTTTAATTTGTCCTTGTAAGCAGGAATCAGGAGGATAGAATTATGGTCAGATTTTCAAAATGGAGGGCGAGGGAGAGCTTTGTATGCGTCTCTGGGTGTTGAGTAAAGGTGGTCCAGGGTTTTTTTCCCTCTGGTTGCACATTTAAAATGCTGATAGAAATTTGGTACAACAGATTTAAGTTTCCCTGCATTAAAGTCCCTGGCTACTAGGAGCGACGCCTCTGGGTGAGCGTTTTCTTGTTTGCTTATGGCGGAATACAGCTCATTCAATGCTGTTTTAGTGCCAGCCTCTGACTGTAAAGAGCTACGGAAAATACAGATGAAAACTGTCTAGGTAGATAGTATGGTCTACAGCTTATCTGCCTCCTCTTGTCTTACCAGACGCCGCTGTTCTATCCTGCCGGTACAGCGTATAACCATGTTGATAGTGTCGTCATTCAGCCACGACTCCGTGAAACATAAGATATTGCAGTTTTGAATGTACCGTTGGTAGTTTAATCTTGCACGTAGGTAATTGATTTTATTCTCCAAAGATTGCACGTTTGCTAGCAGAATGGAAGGAAGTGGGGATTTATTCGAATTCTCAGAAGGCAGCCCTCCCTCTGGCCCCCTTTTCTCCACTTCACGCAAATCACGGGGATCTCGGCCTTTTCCCGAGAAAGCAGTATATTGTTCGCGTCGGGCTCGTCAGACTCGTTAAAGGAAAAAAATGATTCTGCCAGTCTGTGGTGAGTAATCGCAGTCCTGATGTCCAGAAATTATTTTCGGTCATAGGAGACGGTAGCGGCAACATTATGTACAAAATAAGTAGAAAAATAAGTTGCAAAAAAAAACAATCGGTCAGGGACACGTAAAACGTCTGCCTTCTTCTTCGGCGCCATTTTTTCAAAAAGCATGGTCAAGTCAATAATTATGCTGTGGATTATGCATTAAACCACCCAGACACATCAAAGTTACAGTCCTCTCTCTGAACTGAGCTGCAGGATAGGAATGAAACCGGTCAGAGATGTTACCAGGCCATTGGTGATTGTAATACAGTTACAATGTGCAATGGCTGTGATTGGAGAAAACTGAGGATGGATAAACAACTTTGTAGGGACTCCACAATAATTATTTAAATGACAGAATGAAAAGAATAATACAAATATAATCAAATAACATTTTATTTGTCACATATACATGGTTAGCAGATGTTAATGCGAGTGTAGCGAAATGCTTGTGCTTCTAGTTCTGACAATGCAGTAATAACCAACGAGTAATCTAACCTAACAATTCCACAACTACTACCTTATACACACAAGTGTAAAGGGATAAAGAATATGTACATAAAGATATATGAATAATTGATGGTACAGAACGGCATAGGCAAGATGCAGTAGATGGTATCGAGTACAGTATATACATATGAGATGAGTAATGGAGGGTATGTAAACATAAAAGTGGCATAGTTTAAAGTGGCTAGTGATACATGTATTACATAAAGATGGCAAGATGCAGTAGATGATATAGAGTACAGTATATACATATACATTATATTAAGTGGCATTGTTTAACGTGGCTAGTGATAAATTCTTGATCAATTCCCATCAATTTCCATTATTAAAGTGAGCTGGAATTGAGTCAGTATGTTGGCAGCAGCCACTCAATGTTATTGGTGGCTGTTTAACAGTCTGATGGCCTTGAGATAGAAGCTGTTTTTCAGTCTCTCGGTCCCTGCTTTGATGCACCTGTACTGACCTCGCCTTCTGGATGATAGCGGGGTGAACAGGCAGTGGCTCGGGTGGTTGTTGTCCTTGATGATCTTTATGGCCTTCCTGTGACATCGGGTGGTGTAGGTGTCCTGGAGGGCAGGTAGTCTGCCCCCGGTGATGCGTTGTGCAGACCTCACTACCCTCTGGAGAGCCTTACGGTTGTGGGCGGAGCAGTTGCCGTACCAGGCGGTGATACAGCCCGACAGGATGCTCTCGATTGTGCATCTGTAGAAGTTTGTAAGTGCTTTTGGTGACAAGCCGAATTTCTTCAGCCTCCTGAGGTTCAGCCTTCTTCACAACGCTGTCTGTGTGGGTGGACCAATTCAGTTTGTCCGTGATGTGTACGCCGAGGAACTTAAAACTTACTACCCTCTCCACTACTGTCCCGTCGATGTGGATAGGGGGGTGCTCCCTCTGCTGTTTCCTGAAGTCCACAATCATCTCCTTTGTTTTGTTGACGTTGAGTGTGAGGTTATTTTCCTGACACCACACTCCGAGGGCCCTCACCTCCTCCCTGTAGGCCGTCTCGTCGTTGTTGGTAATCAAGCCTACCACTGTAGTGTCGTCCGCAAACTTGATGATTGAGTTGGAGGCGTGCATGGCCACGCAGTCGTGGGGGAACAGGGAGTACAGGAGAGGGCTCAGAACGCACCCTTGTGGGGCTCCAGTGTTGAGGATCAGCGGGGTGGAGATGTTGTTACCTACCCTCACCACCTGGGGGCGGCCCGTCAGGAAGTCCAGTACCCAGTTGCACAAGGCGGGATCGAGACCCAGGGTCTCGAGCTTGATGACGAGTTTGGAGGGTACTATGGTGTTAAATGCTGAGCTGTAGTCGATGAACAGCATTCTCACATAGGTATTCCTCTTGTCCAGATGGGTTAGGGCAGTGTGCAGTGTGGTTGCGATTGCGTCGTCTGTGGCCCTATTGGGGCGGTAAGCAAATTGGAGTGGGTCTAGGGTGTCAGGTAGGGTGGAGGTGATATGGTCCTTGACTAGTCTCTCAAAGCACTTCATGATGACGGAAGTGAGTGCTACGGGGCGGTAGTCGTTTAGTTCAGTTACCTTAGCTTTCTTGGGAACAGGAACAATGGTGGCCCTCTTGAAGCATGTGGGAACAGCAGACTGGGATAAGGATTGATTGAATATGTCCGTAAACACACCAGCCAGCTGGTCTGTGCTTGCTGCGCAGGACGCGGCTGGGGTTGCCATCTGGGCCTGCAGCCTTGCGAGGGTTAACACGTTTAAATGTTTTACTCACGTCAGCTGCAGTGAAGGAGAGTCCGCAGGTTTTGGTAGCGGGTCCTGTCAGTGGCACTGTATTGTCCTCAAAGCGAGCAAAGAAGTTATTTAGTCTGTCTGGGAGCAAGACATCCTGGTCCGCGACGGGGCTGGTTTTCTTTTTGTAATCCGTGATTGACTGTAGACTCTGCCACATACCTCTTGTGTCTGAGCCGTTGAATTGCAACTCTACTTTGTCTCTATACTGACGCTTAGCTTGTTTGATTGCCTTGCGGAGGGAATAGCTACACTGTTTGTATTCGGTCATGTTTCCGGTCACCTTGCCCTGGTTAAAAGCAGTGGTTCGCGCTTTCAGTTTCGCGCGAATGCTGCCATCAATCCACGGTTTCTGGTTTGGGAATGTTTTTATAGTTGCTGTGGGTACGACATCGCCGATGCTCGTTCTAATGAACTCGCTCACCGAATCAGCGTATTCGTCAATGTTGTTGTTGGACGCAATGCGGAACATATCCCAATCCACGTGATCGAAGCAGTCTTGAAGCGTGGAATCAGACTGGTCGGACCAGCGTTGAACAGACCTGAGCGCGGGAGCTTCTTGTTTTAGTTTCTGTCTGTAGGCTGGAAGCAACAAAATGGAGTCCTGGTCAGCTTTTCCGAAAGGAGGGCGGGGGAGGGCCTTATATGCGTCGCGGAAGTTAGAATAACAATGATCCAGGGTTTTACAGAACATATATCTTGTGTGGAACAAGTAATTGTGCAAATAGTAAAGTAATATTGCAAAAAAAAGTGGGCCTAAATTCAAAGACTTATGTTTGGGGCAAATCCAACACAACACATCACTGCGTAACTGCCGCCTTATTTTCAAGCATGGTGGTGGCTGCATCCGGGTATGGGTATGTTTGACATAGGCAAATACTGGGGAGTTTTTCCAGATAAAAAGAAACGGAATGGAGCTGAGGACAGGAAAAATTCTAGAGGAAAACCTGCTTCAGTCTGCCTCAGTCTGCTTTACAACAGACACTGGGAGAGGAATTCACCTTTCAGCAGGACAATAACCTACAACACAAGGCCAAATCTACACTTGCTTACCAAGAACACAATTAATGTTCCTCAGTAGCCAAGTTACAGTTTTGACTGAAATCTGCTTGAAAATCTATGGAAAGATTTGAAAATAGCTGTGTAGCCATGAGCACCAACATCTTGTCAGTAATTGAAGAATTATAAAAAATAATGAAGGGCTAATATTGGAAAATCCAGGTGTGTAAAGCTCTTAGAGACTTACCCAAGAAGACTCACATCTATGATCGCTGCCAAAGGTGTTTCTAACATGTATTGACTCAGGGGGTTGAATACTTATAAAACGACTATATTTTAGTTATATAATTGCTATCTATCTTGTCAAAAGAATATAGAGAAATCTACCACTTTGACATTGGAGTGTTTTCTGTAGATTGTTGACACAAAATACACTGCTCAAAAAAATAAAGGGAACACTTAAACAACACAATGTAACTCCAAGTCAATCACACTTCTGTGAAATCAAACTGTCCACTTAGGAGGCAACACTGATTGACAATAAATTTCACATGCTGTTGTGCAAATGGAATAGACAACAGGTGGAAATTATAGGCAATTAGCAAGACACCCCCAATAAAGGAGTGGTTCTGCAGGTGGTGACCACAGACCACTTCTCAGTTCCTATGCTTCCTGGCTGATGTTTTGGTCACTTTTGAATGCTGGCGGTGCTTTCACTCTAGTGGTAGCATGAGACGGAGTCTACAACCCACACAAGTGGCTCAGGTAGTGCAGCACATCCAGGATGGCACATCAATGCGAGCTGTGGCAAGAAGGTTTGCTGTGTCTGTCAGCGTAGTGTCCAGAGCATGGAGGCGCTACCAGGAGACAGGCCAGTACATCAGGAGACGTGGAGGAGGCCGTAGGAGGGCAACAACCCAGCAGCAGGACCGCTACCTCCGCCTTTGTGCAAGGAGGAGCAGGAGGAGCACTGCCAGAGCCCTGCAAAATTACCTCCAGCAGGCCACAAATGTGCATGTGTCTGCTCAAACGGTCAGAAACAGACTCCATGAGGGTGGTATGAGGGCCCGACGTCCACAGGTGGGGGTTGTGCTTACAGCCCAACACCGTGCAGGACGTTTGGCATTTGCCAGAGAACACCAAGATTGGCAAATTCGCCACTGGCGCCCTGTGCTCTTCACAGATGAAAGCAGGTTCAAATTGAGCACATGTGACAGACGTGACAGAGTCTGGAGAATGTTCTGCTGCCTGCAACATCCTCCAGCATGACCGGTTTGGCGGTGGGTCAGTCATGGTGTGGGGTGGCATTTCTTTGGGGGGCCGCACACCCCTCCATGTGCTCGCCAGAGGTAGCCTGACTGCCATTAAGTACCGAGATGAGATCCTCAGACCCCTTGTGAGACCATATGCTGGTGCAGTTGGCCCTGGGTTCCTCCTAATGCAAGACAATGCTAGACCTCATGTGGCTGGAGTGTGTCAGCAGTTCCTGCAAGAGGAAGGCATTGATGCTATGGACTGGCCCGCCCGTTCCCCAGACCTGAATCCAATTGAGCACATCTGGGACATCATGTCTCGCTCCATCCACCAACGCCACGTTGCACCACAGACTGTCCAGGAGTTGGGGGATGCTTTAGTCCAGGTCTGGGAGGAGATCCCTCAGGAGACCGTCCGCCACCTCATCAGGAGCATGCCCAGGCGTTGTAGGGAGGTCATACAGGCACGTGGAGGCCACACACACTACTGAGCCTCATTTTGACTTGTTTTAAGGACATTACATCAAAGTTGGATCAGCCTGTAGTGTGGTTTTCCACTTTAATTTTGAGTGTGACTCCAAATCCAGACCTCCATGGGTTGATAAATTTGATTTCCATTGATCATTTTTGTGTGATTTTGTTGTCAGCACATTCAACTATGTAAAGAAAAAAGTATTTAATAAGAATATTTCATTCATTCAGATCTAGGATGTGTTATTTTAGTGTTCCCTTTATTTTTTTGAGCAGTGTACAATTAAATCCATTTTAATCCCACTTTGTAACAATGAAATGTTACAAAGTGGGATTAGTGCCTATAATGAGTTTTGAAGTAATTTCTGAATTCCTGTTCAGAAGAGTGCAGAGAAAGTTGACAATGATAACTCTTGTTTATTCCACATAAGGAAACATGCACCCCTGAGGAACATGCTTCCTGAGAGTATACTTTTTAATATCTTAAGAAAATATACCTAAGTAAAGAAGTGTATTTAACTTAAATGACCACAAAATATATTTAAAGTATGCACAAAAATGTGCATATTACCAAGCATCCTTTTCTGCAGATGCAGTTTTGATTTATAATATGATATTCTTCCTCATATTTAGCTTATTCAAATGTTTTGATGTTCATTTTACACATTAGATATTACACAATACACATTTTATTGAAATGTTAATTTTTTTCCGTAATGTGAACAACTAAAGTGGGAAATGCCAATGGTGCACAGTTCTCAAAAGTGTTATTTGTAAGTTGCTGCTCCATCCACAAATGCTTTGAAAATAGCATGTTAACATTGGCGTAGGAGATGCTTTGGTCAATGAAGGTAACCTTTACATGGCTAATTACAATAGCTGGTTTAGATAATTTGTAGAAGTGTATACTTTACTTGAAACACATTATAAATACACTCTTTTTATAAAGAAAAATACAGGAATTCAAATACAGTTTTAGTATAATGAGAAATATACATAAAATGTACTTAAGATGTATTCGATGTATATTTGTTTTATAATATACTAAGAATATACTTAAGTACAAAAAAAGTGTCCCAATTTAAATCATTTTAAGTATATTTAATATACTTAAATGCTAATAAAATACTAATAAAATGTACATTAATTGCATTAAATCTATTTAAAATTGTTCCAATTTAGATATTTTTGTATATACTTGTTAATAAAGTATTATTTAAGTATATATTATTTTTTAAATCCACTTGGGTATAGCAGGTGTAAAACGGTACAAATGAAATGCATAATTACAAGCTCTTTCCCAAGAACGCAGTAGTCAATATCAAGTAAAGAGAAATATGAGAGAAGAGAAAAAAAAGAATGCAAACTATATACAGGACAGTGCCAGTACCAATATTACAATGTGCAGGGGTAATGGAGTAATTGAGGTAGGTAAAAAAGTGACTGGTAGCAGGATAAATACTAATGGTACTTAGAGTCAATACTAGCAGAACAGCATGGTGGAAAGAAGCTGTCTCGGAGCCTGTTGGTCCGAGACCCAATGCTCTGGAACCGCCTGCCGAACGGAACCAGAGAAAGGACAATCCATGGCTGGGTTGACTGTGGTCTTTGATAATCTTTCGGGCCTTTCTCAGACACCGCTTGGCATAAATGTCCTGAATGGCTGGGAGCTCGCCCCGGGTGATTTATGGGGCTGTCCGCACCACCCTCTGTAGGACATTGCGATCAACGGCGGTGCAGTTGCCATACCAGGCGGTGATGCAACGTGTCAGGATGCTTTCGATTGTGCACCTGTAAAAGTTCTGGAGGATCTAGAGGACATACCAAATCCCTTACGCCTTCACAATTGTGCTGGTGTGAGAGGACCATGTTAAGTCCTCTGTGATGTGGACGCTGAGGAACTTGAAGCTCTTGACCCTGTCCACCGCGGCCCCGTCGATGTAGATGGGAGTGTGCACACACCCCTGTTTCCTGTAGTCCACAATTAGCTCCTTGTTCTTGCTGACGTTGAGAGAGAGATTGTTATCCCGGCACCACACTGCCAGGTCTCTGACCTCTCCCTTTAGGCTGTCTCATCGCCATCTGTGATCAGGCCCTACCACCGTCGTGTCGTCAGCAAACTTGATGATGGACTTGAAGCTGTGCGTGGCCACAGGACGGAGCTACGCATGCACAGGACGGAGCTAAGCATGCACCCCTGGGATCCCCCGTGTTGAGGGTCAGCGTGGCGGAGGGGTTGTTTCCTACCCTCACCACCTGAGGTTGGCCTGTCAGGAGTCCAGGATCCAGCTGCAGAGGGAGGTGTTCAGTCTCAGGGTCTGATGACGAGCTTGGAGAGCATTATGGTGTTGAGCTGTAGTCAATTAACCACATTCTCACACAGGTATTCCTCTTGTCTAGTTTGGAGGGCAGTGCAATTGAGATTGCATCGTCTGTGGACGATGGGGTGGTCTGTTGGGGTGGTTTGCAAATTGGAGCGGGTCCAGGGTATCTGGGATAATTGACTTTACTATTTATATTTTTGACAACTTTTACTTTTGCTTCACTACATTCCTAAGGAAAATGATGTACTTTTTCCTCCATACATTCTCCCTGTCACCCAAAATTACATTTTGAATGCTTAGCAGGACAGAAAAATGGTCCAATTCACGCACTTATCAAAAGACCATCCCTGGTCATCCGTACTGCCTTTGATCTGGCGGATTCACTAAACACAAATGCTTCATTTGTAAATTATGTCAAAGTGTTGGAGTGTGCCCCTGGCTATCTGTAAAAGAAAAGAAAAAAGAAAATTGTGCCGTCTGGCTTGCCTAATATAAGGAATTTTAAATGATTTATACTTTTACTTTTGATACGCATGTATATATTTTTTAATTACATTTACTTTTGATACTTAAGTATAATTAAAATCAAATACTTTTAGACTTTTACTCAAGTAGTATTTTACTAGGTGAATTTCGCTTTTACTTGAGTCAGCAGGAGCGGTAGAGATACTCTTAATGATCGGCTATGAAAAGCCAACTGACATTTACCCCTGGGGTGCTGACTTGCTGCACCCTCGACAACTACTGTGATTATTATTATTTGACCATGCTGGTCATTTATGAACATTTGAACATCTTGGCCATGTTCTGTTATAATCTCCACCCGGCACAGCCAGAAGAGGACTGGCCACCCCTCATAGCCTGGTTCCTCTCTAGGTTTCTTCCTAGGTTTTGGCCTTTCTAGGGAGTTTTTCCTAGCCACCGTGCTTCTACACCTGCATTGTTTGCTGTTTTGGGGTTTTAGGCTGGGTTTCTGTACAGCACTTTGAGATATCAGCTGATGTAAGAAGGGCTATATAAATAAATTTGATTTGATTTGATATTAAGGTATCTTTACTTTTACTCAAGTATGACAGTTGGGTACTTTTTACACCACTGGCGGTGATAAACACCCTGGCAGTCTTCAGTGCTCAGTGGACCTGAGTGCCCAGTACCACTTTGAGTCATGGAGCTAGTAGCAATAGACCTGTGTGTCTGATTACAGGCTACTTAATAGTGGGCCAGTGATGGGCTGTCACTGTCTCCAGAACACATAGCGTGAATCTACCACACTCTTAAATAGTCAGTCTGTTTGTCACCCTACCCCGACTTAGAGCTAGTGCGGAGACAAGACAGAGAAGACTTGCTTTGTCTTTTGGAGAGCAAATGGATTTGATCAAATAAAATGTGATAATGCATTTGATCAAATCATTTGTTTTATTTGATATAAAGATTAGACTAGATGGGATTTGATTGCTCTTGTATGAACGGGCAATATTGTGTGCAATATCTGCAATCACAATATATTACTCACACAGTAATAAAAAAAGAAGACCAAGCCGAAGCATGTCTTCAATGGAAATGACTGGGGTTCAGAAAGGTGTCAATAGAGGGGACAAAAGGCATGAGTGGTGGGCTTTCAGAACCCTGAGTCCTTGGCTGCTGTGCAACACTTGTTTGACTGCTTATTTTAGGGTGGATTTTCTAGATAGACATCTAAGGGCATGGTTAGAAAGCCCAGGCAGTAAATGGATAGGTACCCAAATGAAATCTGCAGGGGATTCACTCAGTGATCCAGTGATCCTGTCCTGTATGCTCCACTGAGCCCACACCATAGAGCTCTAACCAAGACCACAGCCTCTTGATAATCCAGAAAAGATTAATTTGCTATGATCAATGAATTGGCTCTGTCTGCGGCTGGTCTTATTGAGGAGACCTGACCCTCTCACTGCTATGCAATAAACTCTGTCAAGGCATGAGAAGAAGAGGAAAACAAAGATGTGTGTGTGTGTGTGTGTGTGTGTGTGTGTGTGTGTGTGTGTGTGTGTGTGTGTGTGTGTGTGTGTGTGTGTGTGTGTGTGTGTGTGTGTGTGTGTGTGTGTGTGTGTGTGTGTGTGTGTGTGTTGTGTGATGACTGGCATGCTGTGCCCTTGGCCAGGCCAAGGTTTTATTCGGGGCAAATAACTGCTGCCCGGAATCACACTTCCTAGTAGCCACCTGGTTCAAAGGCTCCATTCCAGGCAGCTCTTGCCCCGGTTTCCTTCCTGAATCGTCCCTCCCCTTCTCACACCATACAGAGCTGCAAAACTAACGGAAAACTGAGTTACCTCATTATCTATTTAAATAAAGCCCCTAACTCAACATAGGATCCAGGCCTATAGGAGAGGTGACAAAACCTGCAACGATTCATGAGTGCTGGCTCAGAGTTTCTGAAAGGGAGAGGGAGAGAGGGAAGGAATCAACCACCTTAGTGGAAGTGTTACCTCGGGGGCGAGGTGAAATGAGACTGCTTAATGCAATATTTGTTGCCCTAGGTTGCCTGGGCGACCGCATTGTGAAGTAGATTGAGCGTAGCTGTGGCGTGATAGGGCCGCGCAACCTAATGCATAACCTGTTTGGTTGGAAGGGAGAGCTTGTTTGCTCCCTCTCTCGGCTTATGTGCTTATATGGAGAGCTGTTGGTCTTTTATGTTTACTGATAGTCATCATGGATAGGCGATGGCTCTGGGCTAGTGACCCCAGCTACCTATCATAGGATCCTTGTAGGGTTTTTGACACCAATGTTGATCTATCATGGAAATCTGTTAGGTTCCCTATGTTAGCAAATGGTCCTCTGGTGATTTGAGGGTTGCAAGAGCAGTAGTTATAAGACTCGTCATTACTGTAGGCCTAAGGAACAGAACCCTTATTAGTGTCAGGATCTTAAAAACGTGACCCTGTTTGGTTGATATATATTCTTGTGACCCGGACGTTAGAGAGTGTCAACCAGACTAGTCCCTGCGTCTGCTGTGAAAACGTATTCATTCCAACAACGAGACTTAATATGACTCAATATGCAGATATAATATGTTCTGTCCAAAGACATTTGTCAAGAATCTAACTCCTTGGCTCGCACAAACGTTGTGTAACAAACTTTCATTCTGAAGCTGTGACTTCAAACGTTCTATTCGCTGTAAACAATGTAACTTTTGACCCAAATCAGCTACTTTGACCACTTTCCCAGGACTTTAGAAAAAAACGTAGACAGTGTGGCATCGTGGTCTCTGCTATTCAAATCTGACATCAGAACAGGATTTTCTTCTACCGATCAAACGTTACAGCTGTTTTAGTAACCACGTCAACTAGATTCATTAAACTAACTTCCCACTGTTGAATGTACTGTCATAGGAATCAAATCAAATTTGATTTGTTACATACGCCGAATACAACAGGTGTAGACCTTACCGTGAAGTGCTTACTTACAAGCCCCTAACCAACAATGCAGTTTTAAGAAAAATAAGAGTTAAGAATGTATTTACTAAATGAACTAAAGTAAAAATATGAAAGAGTAAAAAATTAAATAACAATAATGAGGCTATATACAGGGGGTACCAGTACCGAGTCAATGTGCGGGGGTACAGGTTAGTCGAGATAATTGAGGTAATATGGACATGTAGGTAGGGGTCAAGTGACTATGCCTAGATAATGAACAGTGAGAAGCAGCAGCGTAAAGACGGAGGGAGGGTCAAGGCAAATAGTTTGGGTGGCGATTTGATTAGCAGTCTTATGACTTGGGGGTGGAAGCTGTTAAGCAGAGAGAACAGTCTATGACTAGGGTGGTTGGAGTCTTCGGCAATTTTTAGGGCCTTCCTCTGACACCTCCTGGTATGGAGGTCCTGGATGGACAAAAGAGAAAAAAGACAAAGGAAAACAGAAAGCAACAATGCAAAAAACAACAAAGACATCAAGGACAACAAAAATCATAATAGCAAGGCAAACTGAATATGTTTGAGTGCATGTATGGCACTACTTACCTGTGTGTCCGTGTATGTGCACATGAGTTCATTTGAATGAGAGTGTGTGTATACACATGTGTACAAACACCTGCACGGCATCAGCCTCAGGCAAACCGGCATTAGCCGTAAAAACATTGCCCCTCGGTGTCATTCAAACATACTTTTTATTATGTTTTATTTTGACTTAATTTTTTAATACTTTTATCTTTGACCGTCATTCTGTCCCCCGCCCACCAACTCCACTCCCACTTGTCTCCAGTTCCACATCCCAACCCTCAGCTTCCCTCAGCCCCTCCCACCTATCTCTCCTGGCCACCCTCTTAGGATTTCTACGCACCATATATCTTTCAACTATGCTGTGATGTTTAACACACAATTTCAATCTATCTACTCGAATAGAATCCACAGATTGCGAGTTGAAGATAAATACTTTTACCACGAGTATTAGTTTATTATTCATTGACTGACCCGGTCTCTCCAGATCTCCCAACAGTACTATTTCTAGGGTCAATTTTAGATCAATGTTCTGCATTATCAGCCATTCCTGAACCTGAGACCAGAAACAGGGTACCTGGGGGGAAATACCAAAATAAAAGGTGTATTGATTCTGTATCCTCACAACAAAATCTGTCATCAGCAAACGTAATGATCATGTTGGAGCCGTGCTTGGCCACGCAGTCATGGATGAACAGGGAGTACAGGAGGGGTCTAAGCACGCACCCCCGTGTTGAGGATCAGCGTGGCAGATCTGTTGTTGCCTACCGTTACCACCTGGGGGCGGCCCGTCAGGAAGTCCAGGATCCAGTTGCAGAGGGAGGTGTTTAGTCCCAGGGTCCTTAGCTTAGTGATGAGCATTGAGGGCACTATGGTGATGAACGCTGAGCTGTAGTCAATGAACAGCATTCTCACTTAGGTGTTCCTCTTATCCAGGTGGGAGAGGGCAGTGTGGAATGCAATAGAGATTGCGTCATCTGTGGATCTGTTGGTGCGGTATGCGATTTGGAGTGGGTCTAGGGTTTCTGGGATGATGGTGTTGATGTGAGCCATGACCAGCCTTTCAAAGCACTTCATGGCTACAGACGTGAGTTCTACAGATCGGTAGTCATTTAGGCTGGTTGCCTTGGTGTTCTTGGGCACAGGGACTATGGTGGTCTGCTTGAAACATGCAGACTCGGTCAGGGACAGGTTGAAGACACTTGCCAGTTGGTCAGCGTATGCTCTGAGTACACGTCCTGGTAATCCATCTGGCCCTGCGTCCTTGTGAATATTGACCTATTTAAAGGTCTTACACACATCGGCCACGGAGAGCATTATCACACAGTCGTCCGGAACAGCTGGTGCTCTCATGCATGCTTCAGTGTTGCTTCCCTCGAAGCCGCATAGAAGTTATTTAGCTAGTCTGGTAGGCTCGTGTTACTGGGCAGCTCGCGGCTGGGCTTCCCTTTGTAGTCCGTAATAGCCATTGTAGTAGGATTCAATCTTAGTACCTGTATTGATGCTTTGCCTGTTTGATGGTTCGACGGAGGGCATAGCGGGATTTCTTATAAGCATCCGGGTAGAGTCCCGCTCCTTGAAAGCGACAGCTCTACCCTTTAGCTCAGTGCGGATGTTGCCTGTAATCCATGGCTTCTGGTTGGGGTATGTACGGTCACTGTGGGGACGACATCATCGATGCACTTATTGATGAAGCCGGTGACTGATGCAGTATACTCCTCGGATGAATCCCGTAACATATTCCAGTCTCTGCTAGCAAAACAATCCTGTAGCTTAGGATCTGCGACATCCGACCACTTCCGTATTGAGCGAGTCACTGGTACATCCTGCTTTAGTTTTTGCTTGTAAGCAGGAATCAGGAGGATAGAGTAATCGCTGTTCTGATATCCAGAAACTCTTTTCGGTCATAAGAGACGATGGCGGAAACATTATGTACAAAATAAGTTACAAACAACGCAAAAAAAACACACAAAATAGCACAATTGGTTAGGAGCCCATAAAACGGCAGCCATCTCCTCCGATGCCATCATATGTGTATGAACCTTCAGAAGTGTCAAATTATAGCACTGAGTGTGCACATTCTTAGCATCAGACAATGATGTTTGACACATCCGTTACTTTAACTACTTTCCCAACAACTTATACACAAACTTAGAGGGTATGACATCTTGATCTACTGTTCTATTCAAATATCATGCAATATACAACACTGTGTGTTTACACCAGCATAGGGTACATTGATGAGTTAGCTGCAGAATGATGTTGTGATGACGAGGATGATGGGGGCACCTAGAGAGTTGTAAGACAGATGACGAAGCATCATTCTGCAGGTGTGCTTGGAGCAGCTGTATGTGTTGTAGCTTTCCTATCATCACTCCTGGCAGTCTGGCAGGTGTGCAGGCGCTGTCTCCCCCTGCTCTTTTTCCATCTTCTTCTCTCTGTCTCTTGCTCATTCCCTTTCTTGGCTTCATCTGTATAAAGGCAGAGTTAGGAGACTCGATGTCCTCCTTCTCTGTCCCTCCTCACCCTCCCTCGCTCCTTCCATCCCTCCTTCCCTGGCCTTTAGCACTGGTACCGGGCCAGGTGGCAGCCACAGTTACATAAGCAGAGATGGTGCTGTGGTTGGCAGTGGCACAAGGCTCTGTCCCATGGGTTAATTAAGCTCTGCCGTTAGAGAGCTGCAGTATTTTCAGCTGTCGTCAAGGCTTTTCTGAATTCCCCCCAATCGCTAATTAAATTAGGTCCCTACCATATACACACACACACACACACACACACACACACACACACACACACACACACACACACAGATATACACTGAGTATACAAAACATTAAGGACACTTACTCTTTCCATGACATTGACTGACCAGGTGAATCCAGGTGAAAGCTATGATCTCTTATTGATGTCACTTGTTAAATCCTTTTCAATCAGCGTAGATGAAGGGGAGGAGACAGGTTAACCTTTCTGAACCACCCATCCCGGATCCGGGATAATTGTCATCAGCAACGCTGAATAACATAGCATAGCATAGCGCCACAGTCAAATAATATTACTAGAAAATATGATATTCATGAAATCACAAGTGCAATATTGCAAAACACAGCTTAGCCTTTTGTTAATCCACCTGTCGTCTCAGATTTTGAAATTATGCTTTACAGAGAAAGCAATACAAGCGTTTGTGTAAGTTTATCGATCGCTCGACAAAACATTAAGTACACTTAGCATCAGGTAACTTGGTCACGAAAATCAGAAAAGCAATCAAATTAATCGTTTACCTTTGATGATCTTCGGATGTTTTCACTCACGAGACTCCCAGTTAGACAACAAATGTTCCTTTTGTTCCATAAAGATATTTTTATATCCAAATACCTCCGTTCGTTTCGCGCGTTATGCTGAGAAATCCACAGGAAAAAGCGTTCACGACAACGCAGACAAAAATTCCAGATAATATCCATAATGTCCACAGAAACATGTCAAACGTTTTTTATAATCAATCCTCAGGTTGTTTTTCAAATATCTATTCGATAATATATCAACCGGGAGTGTTGGTTTTTCACTAGGACCGGGAGTAACAATGGCTGCCTTTCTCTGTTGCGCACAACTCACTCTGAGAGCCCCCACCTATCCACTTACGCATTGTGGTCGTTCTCGCTCATTTTTCAAAATAAAAGCCTGAAACTATGTCTAAAGGCTTTTGACACGTTAGGGAAGCCATAGAAAAAGGAATCTGGTTGATATCCCTTTAAATGGGTAATAGGGATGCATAAGAACAGAGAGGTTTCAAAAACAGAGGCACTTCCTGATTGGATTTTCCTCAGGTTTTAGCCTGCAATATCGGTTCTGTTAAACTCACAGACAAAATTTTGACAGTTTTGGAAACTTTAGAGTGTTTTCTATCCTAATCTGACAATTATATGCATATTCTAGTTTCGGGGGCTGAGAAATAGGCAGTTTCAAATGGGTACGTTTTTTAGCCAAAAACGAAAATACTGCCCCCTAGCCTTTTAAAGAAGGATGTTTAAGCCTTGAGAAAATTCAGACATGGTATGTGTGCCATGCAGAGGGTGAATGGGCAAGACACAAGATTTAAGTGCCTTTGAACGGGGTATGGTAGTAGGTGCCAGGTGCACTGGTTTGTGTAAAGAACTGCAACGCTGCTGGGTTTGTCACGCTCAACTGTTTCCCGTGTGTATCAAGAATGGTCCACCACCCAAAGGACATCCAGCCAACTTGACACAACTGTGGGAAACATTGGAGTCGACATAGGCCAGTATGCCTGTGGAACGCTTTCAACACCTTGTAGAGTCCATGCCCCGACAAATTGAGGCTGTTCTGAGGGCAAAATGGGCGGGTACAACTCAATATTAGGAAAGTGTCCTTAATGTTTTGTACAGTCAGTGTATATACACGCACACACACACACACATTCACAAACACACACACAGTGTGGACTGCAGTGCCTTTTGGTAGGACACACACACAGGTTCCTGGACAGGTACCCAGGAAGTATTTGTCACTTGTTGTTGTTATTTATTTTGGTCCTACCTGCCTTTGCGCATTGTGATGTAACAGGTCTACAGGAGGGGGGAGGGATAGGACTAGTGCAACTCGGGGTGTCATAAACAAAAATGCACACCCTTTCCCCTCCCCTTGTACTGTAAAAAAAAGATTGCACACCCTCTCCCCTCATGGAGGGAACTAAAAATAATGTTTACGACCACAAACACAAATAATTGTAGCGACTCTGTGTTCATAGACGTGGATATCGACTTTGCCACTGGAGCATGCTTTTTTGGCACAGTCGATGCCACGCAGGGCTACGGGCCAGGAGGTTGAGGGTTCGCCGACCACCACGGACGAGCTTACTCTCCCGACATGTTTCATTACACTACGATCAGAGCTGGTTGCAGACAATGTTGATGCTATCTTTATATCAACAGGTTTCTGTGCCGGTGCACAGCACAACCAATAGGCAAAGCATACCGACTTCGGGCGCTTCAACATCACGGTTTGCAGTATAGGCTATACTTAGGCTATGTTGAAGCATTAGGTATAAGTGGGCGAGGTATAGCCGCTAGAGGAGGAAGCAGAGTGCGCATTAAGCGTTCCGTGATAACTGGACCAGCTAGGAGCATATGTGGCCACATTATTATAGGACGACTTGGGAGAATGATCTGATCCGCAACAGATCTTAGTATCAGAACTTAAAATAGAGCCTGAAAGGCCTGTTGCTGTGCCTTTCTACACCTTATAAACTGACGAGAGTAGATCCACAACTGATTCAAATCGCAGGGCTTTTTGCGCCATTATTCAAATGACATTTTCACTTCAGTTTACAGCCTAGAGTATCATTTTTATTGCTCACTTGGAAACATGACTGCAATTATTCATTGCATTGTGGTGTTGTAGGCTTGTCTGGGTAGGATACATCTATTGTCCCTAAACAATATCAATAGGGGAGCTTTTTGAGCTGTGGTGTCTGGCTTCACAGTTTTATTTATGCGCAAGGACGCACCTTGATGCAGCTTTTAATGATTTTATGTGTGGTATGATTGCTACTTAGCTTATTGCAGATGCTGACATACAATCCACCCACCACTATTGTCACTATGAATGGTGAATAGAGGGCAGGAAAGAAAGTTAGACTGGTAGACTATATTTACCTGTGGTATAGTTAGTGCACGGAAAAGCGTAGTGCATAAGGGAAGTACCAAAACACCTTGATATAGGGTAGGCGCATGCAAGCAAATGAGGACATGTGGCTAGGATGGAATAAATGATATAGTAAAACCTGCAAAATGGAGAATGTAAACCAGGGAAAAAATTCACTTCAATAAAAAACACACAACTCTCCCCAAACCCCCAAAAAGTTAGAAAACCCTCCCTTATTTTGGACCACCCCACCCACCCCAGTAAATGTCGAACTGTTCCTAATACTAGCTGGCTGAGCTCAGACCGCGGAGGGAAAGTGTAAAAGGGAATGTGTAAGTGTTTTTGTGCCAGTGTTATTTTGCATGAACTGTATTAGTGTGTGTGAGATTGAGGGGGCTGGATGTTGTGTAGTAAAGAGCATAGTGTACAGGCAAATGTTATGCATTATTCGTTTTGGTGTGTGTTTGTTTGTGTGCATTAGTGTATTTCTGTGGGCCTTTCAGCTGACTCCCCTCTCTGTGTCTCTCTCTCTCTCTCTCTCTCTCTCTCTCTCTCTCTCTCTCTCTCTCTCTCTCTCTCTCTCTCTCTCTCTGTGTCCCTCTATATCGCTCTGTCTCTCTCTCTCTCTGTGTTGTAGATCTGTTTCCTGGTGTCGGCGTTCCGTGGTCGTGTCTTCTCCGAGGACAGCTGTGCTGTTCTGGGCCTCTCCTCCCACTACTTCCACCTCAGCCAGTTCAGCTGGATGCTCATCCAGGTAAGGCCTGCTGCTGACCCCTGGGCCTATATGTATCAAGCTTCTTAGAGTCAGAGTGCTGATCTAGGATCAGGTCCCACTTGTACATTGAGTCGTGTTCCTTCTGATCTATATAAAAGGCAAAACTGATCCTAAATCAGCACTCCTTTTCTAAAACATGTCGTACATACTCTAACCCTAAACTAACCAGGACAATATTGGTCTCATTACATTTCCAAATATGCTCCATCTGTGAGTCCAATCATAGTCATATGAATACAAAAGCGCATTAAGTGATGCTGTTTCCGTTATTTTCTTGATTTTTTTGTTTGATACACTACATATTAGATTATTTTTTGTTCCACTGAAGGCCTGAGTCCTATAGTCAAGGTTCGCCACTGAGATCATTTATGTATTTTCAAAACCCACTAGATAGAATTTCTATTGAACGATCAGCCTCATTTAAGGTCAGATGCAACCAGTTGACAGGTGGGTTGTCTAAAGAAGTGTAGACCTGAACAATGGCACAGAGCAGGCACTGAAAGACTGGCATACTGTTCTCCGGGCCATCTGTACACCTGCGCCAACCTGTTGAAAGCTGTTCTGATAGTCCTATGCTGCCTTGGCACACACGTTGGCACGCAAGGCCCATGTATGCCCATTTCCGCTTGTGTGGACAATGAGGGTCATTCAGTCAGGGTGCTCTCCCTCTCTCTCTCTCTCTCTCTCGTGCGATAGTCGGCGTTGAGTGGCAGCATTTCTGTCATCAAAGACCAATTGTGGACGCTAGAATTGATATACTCCACCTCTAATGCTCATATCCTTTGCGCTGCCATTTGTTATTTGTCAACTCTTCCTGAATTTAATTGCGGGGCACTTCTTGAAATGATAAGTCAACGGATCAGATTTGAGGCTTTGAAAGGGAAATTGGTTTGTATCTTTCCATAGATAGTTTGATTTCATTAATACAATTACAGTTCTACCATGTCAAATAGGATTTTTGTGACTCTCTCACTTGGCAGAAATAGATGTCCATTCTTTCCTTTGTTCTTTACCTGACACGTGCGTTTTTATGTCATGTGTGGCAAAATCCCAGGTTAGCATGTATTTTGTGTATTTGTGCTGGTACTTGTGTGATAAGATTGGGGTTCCAAGTTCCCCCCCCCCCCTTCCCAACCCCCACATTAACACACCTCCTTCTGACCCTCTTCCATTCTCACGTAACTGCTTCGAAACACACACACACACACACACACACACACTCAGCTCTACAAACAATCACATGTAGGCTTCAAATGGTTCATATTTGATATTTAAGCTTAAATTAATCCCAGAGATGGTGTATAGATGACCTGTGACCTATTTGCAGGGACAGGAATGCTCTGAGCATGGCCTAGTTAATTACACATGGTCAACACAAGCTGATATACCATACCTCGGAGTCTTACCCCAAATGAACTGCACCCCCTTCTTGCAATAACAGGCTGTTATCTTCACCTGCTGCGCTCCACCTCTGTTCTTTGTGACGCGGAGGAAAGCTTTAGTTGTTTATGTACTGGGTGTAATCTGTCTCGGGCACCTAAGTCATTTTTCGGAAAAATAAAAGATTAGTGCATTTAATTAGCTAATGGAGTTTAGCTTTGGAGTCTGACAGGGACATACAGTAGTAGCCGTGCGGTACGCGTAACTGCATTATTTATGTTTCTGAGATTTCTTCGTAAGTCAATAGGAAACAGTGCAGTTTGGACTGGCTCGCAGCTAAATGTTTGCAGAACGCTGGCAGCCTGGTGTGATGGAAACACGCGGTATTAGTTGACCTGATTTGGTGGTGGAAAAGGTCAACTGTAATACACACTGGAAAGTGTTCACACAGCCGTAGGAAGACACTGCGTTGGTGTGTGATGGTGCCATTATGTTTTTTCCCCTTTCAACTCTCTGACCTGGAGTCAGTCAGTCAAATTGACAATGTAACATATTTCTCTCTCTCCGTCTCTCTCTCTCTCTCTCTCTCTCTCTCTCTCTCTCTCTCTCTGACCTAGAGTCAGTCAGTCAAATTGACAAAGTAACATATTTCTCTCTCTCCGTCTGTCTCTCCGTCTGTCTCTCTCTCTCTCTCTCTCTCTCTCTCTCTCTCTCTCTCTCTCTCTCTCTCTCTCTCTCTCTCTCTGTCATGTCTTTTTTTGCATCTCTTTCCTTTTAAAACCACCAAGATTGGTTTCACTTCTCTCTTTCTGCGGTAGTGGCTCATGAGAATATCGCTGACATCCCTGGCTTCATCGACATCCCTACTCTCTTCCCTATACTCCATAATATTGATCGGATGGGGTATCCACCTACTACCCTTCCTCTCCTTGAGTCGTCAGGTATCAGCTTTTTGCTAAGTGGCGTACGCGCGGACGCCAGCCAGGGGGAGGCTTTCACAGACCATCCATGTTGCACTAAATCAGCATTAAAGGTTCAAAGCAGCCATTTTTATCTCAATATCAAATCATTTCTGGGTAACAATTAAGTACCTTACTTACAAGAAACAAAAAATAGCTTCTTAGCAAAAGCAATTTCTCAAGCAAGAATTTTGCTCGGACAGTCTGGGAGTAGGGAGGGGAAAACTGGGGAGGGGAAAACTGAAAACTAACTCTTATTTGCAGAGAGGTTTGGAACTCTCTTTCTTATTGGTCTATTAACTAATTCACCTACTGATGTCACCAGGCAGGCCAAAACGTCATCCTACCAAAACAAGCTGAAATTTCAGGCGGTCTTTTCAAACAGCTTACACTAAAAGGGGATTATCATCATTTTCAAAATTTCACAATATTACTCCAACCTCATAGTGTGGAAATATATATAAAACACAGGAAAATTACATTTTGGATTGCAATGGCCCAGTTGAGCGGTGCAATGGGGGAATACAGGCTGGCCCAGAGCCAAAACATATACATATGAGATGAGTAATGTAGGGTATGTAAACATTATATTAAGTGGCATTGTTTAAAGTGGCTAGTGGTACATTTTTACATAATTTCCATCAATTCCCATTATTAAAGTGGCTGGAGTTGAGTCAGTATGTTGGCAGCGGCCGCTAAATGTTAGTGGTGGCTGTTTAACAGTCTGATGGCCTTGAGATAGAAGCTGTTTTTCAGTCTCTCGGTCCCTGCTTTGATGCACCTGTACTGACCTCGCCTTCTGGATGATAGCGGGGTGAACAGGCAGTGGCTTGGGTGGTTGTTGTCCTTGATGATCTTTATGGCCTTCCTGTGACATCGGGTGGTGTAGGTGTCCTGGAGGGCAGGTAGTTTGCCCCCGGTGATGCGTTGTGCAGACTACCCTCTGGAGGGAGGTTTAACGAGACGTGGTGTGATCATAACAACATACAGGAACTCAAGTCATTCTGTTCACCTGATCTAGAACTCCTCACAATCAAATGTCGACCGCATTATCTACCAAGGGAATTCTCTTCGATTATAATCACAGCCATATATATTCCCCCCCAAGCAGACACATCGATGGCCCTGAACGAACCTTATCTGACTCTTTGTAAACTGGAAACCACACACCCTGAGGCTGCATTCATCGTAGCTGGGGATTTTAACAAGGCCAATCTGAAAACAAAACTCCCTAAATTCTATCAGCATATCGATTGTGCTACCAGGGCTGGTAAAACCTTGGATCATTGTTATAAAAGTAGTGAGGCTACATACAGACACCGGTTAGTCAGGCTGATTGAGGTAGTATGTACATGTAGATATGGTTTCAAGTGACTATGCATATATGATGAACAGAGAGTATCAGTAGCGTAAAAGAAGGGTTGCCGAGTGGTGGGTGGGACACAATGCAGATAGCCCGGTTAGCCACTGTGCGGGAGCACTGGTTGGTCGGCCCAATTGAGGAAGTATGTACATGGAGCTCAATCAAAGTGTCACTCCATTAGCAGTTCAATATGATGCATTACACAATAGTTTCTCTCTCCCTCTCTCTCGTGCTCTTTCTCTCTTACTCTCGTGCTCTCTGCTGCTGCTGATGATGCAACACTCGGAGTAGGAGACTGATCATGGAAGCAGAGGGTTTTGTGTGACTTGCATTTGACCCCACACCCACCCATTCACCGATAACTTTTCAGCTCATGAATGTAATGGAATCAAATGTGCAATGTTCTGTTCTCCTTCTATTATGCGATCCTTTCTTGTACAGACCTGACTGTGGATAGGCCTTTTACGGGTATTATCACAATCTAGAGTTATGGAGTGTATTTAGTGTAATCCTCTCTAGGACAAGGTGTACAGCATCTAATACCGAGGGAGATAATCCAAGCCTGCTACTCCGCTAGATTACAAGCAAACAGTAGTGAGCCATGTGGTTCCTGAACAATCCTTTGGCTCTTCGGCTGGAGTTTCTTCCTCCCTTCTGGCTGATAACCCCTCACTAACCCCCTTTTGCTCTCTATCCTCCTCGAATCCCCTCTCCTCCTCCCCACTCCACTTCTCCCAAACCTTCCCCTCCCCCCTACTCCTCTTCCTCTCATCACCCTCTCCACCTCCCCTCCCCCTGCCCCCCCCCCCTCTCCTCTTTCCCACTCCTCCCTTTCTCCCCTCCCTTCCCCTCCACCTCCCCTTCCCTCCACTCTCCCAGGCAGTGAACTTTTGGCAGGTGTTGGTGATGAACGACGAGCACACGGAGCGGCGTTACCTGGTCTACTTACTGCTGGGCTGGGGACTTCCTGCTCTGGTCATTATCATCCTGGTCATCGTGCTGCTGGGGGGCTTCGGCTGGACCATACACAGTGTTTACGGCCTGGTGCACGGGGATGTGTGAGTGAAGGAAACACACACATCAAGTACAGGAGCACAAAGGAGTACACACACACACCAGAGCAAACACACTTGGTGAGAGTGAATAGGAAAATACTCACATGCTTACTTTGTACAACACAAACACAAATATGCTTACGCATTCATACAAAGAGCTTAACCCAGTGCCTGATGTAAAGTAGATAACACGAACAAACACACACACACACACACACGCTTATTCATAGTCGGATAAGGGATGTGTGAGTAGCACATCTATTATACACCTATGCGTGCCCAGTTGCAACTACATGAGTTGCAGACGCTGTACTTTGTGGACATGGTCCGAGGTCCAGTCCAGGTGTGTCCAACTTACTTTTAAGGCTATGGTCAACACCCAGGTCTATGGTTAGAACAAGCTAGTGTCGTCAGCAGGTTCAGAGGTGGATCTACTGAATGGATCATAAAATGAACGATTCTCTCTTTACATTGGAGGTGGAGGGAGGCTGTCCCTCCGCTAGTTTCCGAGGTGGAGAGGTAAGGCTTTAAATAACCCACACGGTACTATTTATACACCTCCAGGAGCTGTGCTGGTGAGGTCATCCTCTCAAACTGCACACACAGGTCCTTACACAGACTTACCCTCCCTAAGATTCTGTCTGTGTGCGTGTCTTAGCATGAAGTGAGGTTTCTTGCGATTAAAATTAGCCCGTGGTCATGGGTAGGTGTGTCTCTTTTCGTGTTTTTGTGAGTGAGGTAGACAGAGGTCTATTTAGTCTTCTGGGCGGTAGCCCCTATTTCATCAGGGCCTGAAGAGTCACCCATCACACGGTCAACACAGGACCTCACCTAGCTGGGTTCCTCTCTGTTCAGGTGGACATTGGTTTCACCCACAACCACTGGCGTCAGTAGAGGGATGTTTTTCTCTCTCACACACATACGTGATGTATTATGTTGACGCGGTGTTTACGCTCTAGTCTTATCAGCTCCCATCCCATCGCACCATAAATAGGTCAAATGGGAGTATCTCAATTCGCCAAGACGGAGCATATTTCTTGTGTTCATATTGGTCATATTGGTGAGTGCATGAGCTCTCATGACAGAAATGTGAGACTTGACATTTTAAGACCTCTCCTCTCACGTTAGCCAGGCAACACAGCCACATGACTACTCCCTTGTCGGATAGATATTTGCTCTCCCAGGGAGCCTCTTCTTTCATGCGACAGAGCTAATTATTGGCGAAGCTCTGTTGTCTCAAGCTGGAGTGGCGGCATTCGAATGCCTCTTGACTGACCAGCGGCTTGAACGGTAATCCCACAGCAAACAGTCTGGGTCTGTCTGTTTGTCTGTCTGTCTGTCACTCGAGAGGCAGGCAGGCATGGTGGGATTGTGGGTAGGTCTGAAGTCTGCCCTCTCTCACTGCCCTCCTTGTCTTCTATTGGTCTGCTGGGCTGTGGTCCGATGGTGGGGTTGAGTGGTGGGGGTGGTGGTGGGTGTTACCCTCTGTTTGGCATGGAGGGGCAGAACATTGACCCTGAGTCAACAGAGGATGAGGAGGAAGGAATGAGAGAGAAGGAGAGCTTTTTTGGAAGTGTTGAATGAAAAGATAGACATAGTTCTATATTATTATTACAGTATATTTATTATGTATGTCATTTGTAGGTAAAGGTACAAGATGTTAAAAAGGGGAAATAATATAATAAATATAATAATAATATAGAACGTTGTGTATATTATTATATAACATAAATTATATATTCAGAGAGGTAAATAGAGGGAGGGAGAGAATAAGTGTTTTTGCCAGATGGTGAAGTGTGGATTGTGTAAGAGCAGTGCAGGGGGTGAAGTGTGGATTGTGTAAGAGCAGTGCAGGGGGTGAAGTGTGGAGGGTCTAAGAGCAGTGCAGGGGGTGAAGTGTGGAGGGTCTAAGAGCAGTGCAGGGGGAGAAGTTTGGAGGGTCTAAGAGCAGTGCAGGGGGTGAAGTGTGGAGGGTCTAAGAGCAGTGCAGGGGGTGAAGTGTGGAGGGTCTAAGAGCAGTGCAGGGGGTGAAGTGTGGAGGGTCTAAGAGCAGTGCAGGGGGTGAAGTGTGGAGGGTCTAAGAGCAGTGCAGGGGGTGAAGTGTGGAGGGTCTAAGAGCAGTGCAGGGGGAGAAGTGTGGAGGGTCTAAGAGCAGTGCAGGGGGTGAAGTGTGGAGGGTCTAAGAGCAGTGCAGGGGGAGAAGTGTGGAGGGTCTAAGAGCAGTGCAGGGGGAGAAGTGTGGAGGGTCTAAGAGCAGTGCAGGGGGAGAAGTGTGGAGGGTCTAAGAGCAGTGCAGGGGGTGAAGTGTGCATCAGTAATGATTGAGGGAAAGGAAAGGGAAAGGAAAGGGAAATGAAAGGGAAAGTGGGATACCTAGCCAGTGGGGGATACCTAGTCAACTCAATACATTCAACTGAAAGGCTGTACTTCTGAGGGATTAACTCCACATTGAATTGATAAGGAGCCAGGTGGGTGCGTGTAGGTGTGTCTATGCATACGTTTGTTTGTAGGTGTGTCTATGCATACGTTTGTTTGTAGGTGTGTCTATGCATACGTTTGTTTGTAGGTGTGTCTATGCATACGTTTGTTTGTAGGTGTGTCTATGCATACGTTTGTTTGTATGTGTGTCTATGCATACGTTTGTTTGTATGTGTGTCTATGCATACGTTTGTTTGTAGGTGTGTCTATGCATACGTTTGTTTGTAGGTGTGTCTATGCATACGTTTGTTTGTAGGTGTGTCTATGCATACGTTTGTTTGTAGGTGTGTCTATGCATACGTTTGTTTGTAGGTGTGTCTATGCATACGTTTGTTTGTAGGTGTGTCTATGCATACGTTTGTTTGTAGGTGTGTCTATGCATACGTTTGTTTGTAGGTGTGTCTATGCATACGTTTGTTTGTAGGTGTGTCTATGCATACGTTTGTTTGTAGGTGTGTCTATGCATACGTTTGTTTGTAGGTGTGTCTATGCATACGTTTGTTTGTAGGTGTGTCTATGCATACGTTTGTTTGTAGGTGTGTCTATGCATACATTTGTTTGTAGGTGTGTCTATGCATACGTTTGTTTGTAGGTGTGTCTATGCATACGTTTGTTTGTAGGTGTGTCTATGCATACGTTTGTTTGTAGGTGTGTCTATGCATACGTTTGTTTGTAGGTGTGTATGCATACGTTTGTTTGTAGGTGTGTCTATGCATACGTTTGTTTGTATGTGTGTCTATGCATACGTTTGTTTGTAGGTGTGTCTATGCATACGTTTGTTTGTAGGTGTGTCTATGCATACGTTTGTTTGTAGGTGTGTCTATGCATACGTTTGTTTGTAGGTGTGTCTATGCATACGTTTGTTTGTATGTGTGTCTATGCATACGTTTGTTTGTATGTGTGTCTATGCATACGTTTGTTTGTAGGTGTGTCTATGCATACGTTTGTTTGTAGGTGTGTCTATGCATACGTTTGTTTGTATGTGTGTCTATGCATACGTTTGTTTGTATGTGTGTCTATGCATACGTTTGTTTGTAGGTGTGTCTATGCATACGTTTGTTTGTAGGTGTGTCTATGCATACGTTTGTTTGTAGGTGTGTCTATGCATACGTTTGTTTGTAGGTGTGTCTATGCATACGTTTGTTTGTAGGTGTGTCTATGCATACGTTTGTTTGTAGGTGTGTCTATGCATACGTTTGTTTGTAGGTGTGTCTATGCATACGTTTGTTTGTAGGTGTGTCTATGCATACGTTTGTTTGTAGGTGTGTCTATGCATACGTTTGTTTGTAGGTGTGTCTATGCATACGTTTGTTTGTAGGTGTGTCTATGCATACGTTTGTTTGTAGGTGTGTCTATGCATACGTTTGTTTGTATGTGTGTCTATGCATACGTTTGTTTGTAGGTGTGTCTATGCATACGTTTGTTTGTATGTGTGTCTATGCATACGTTTGTTTGTATGTGTGTCTATGCATACGTTTGTTTGTAGGTGTGTCTATGCATACGTTTGTTTGTAGGTGTGTCTATGCATACGTTTGTTTGTAGGTGTGTCTATGCATACGTTTGTTTGTATGTGTGTCTATGCATACGTTTGTTTGTATGTGTGTCTATGCATACGTTTGTTTGTATGTGTGTCTATGCATACATTTGTGTACGTGTGAGGAAGGTGTTGGCCATTCTAAAGTAACTCCAGATTGAATATCTGGTGCTGCAGTCTCACACCGCTCTGCAGATAAGAATTATTGGCACAGTTAGGCCTTGTAAGAGTACATTGGCGTCGGCTAATGGGGGGAGGGGGGATCCTAATAAATCAAAGACCATGTGTCTCACATATAGCCTGCAGCCTACCTTTACAGCCCTGCATGTAGTTCTGTGCGATGCTGTTGTATCTGGCCCTTTGTCCTGATTTGCTCTCTCCTGGCTTATTGGTTCATTCCTCCTCTGCTCCAGTCCTGCCTCCTGGCCGTCTGTGGCATTCATGCCATTCTTCACCCTGGCTGAACCTTTCCTTTCCTCCGCCTCTTCATCTCTCCTTTTTTCAATGTTATCCTGGGCGTGCCTGGCCCATTGACAAGGGTGAGATTATTTGCCAGGTTTCACATTCTGACAACCAGAGAGGAAGTGGGAGCGTGTTTTTTCTTTTTAAGTATGGTTTATGTTACAGCTGTGCAAACGGAAAAATATTGGTGATTTTGATTAAACTTCTGAACACAGTACTTTGATTTTATTACAGTGAAAGAATGTTTACTCATGATTGCGCCATTCAGGTGGACAACATGTTATCACTCTGCATGTTGTGCATAGGCAGTCAGAAAATTGGTATCACTATGATTCGATGATAACGTTAAGGTCAAGCGTGTAATACTTGCTGCAAGTTACATTAAAGGGCCACTGCAGTCAAAAACGTGATTTGCCTGTGTTTTATATATATATTTCCACACTATGAGGTTTGAATAATACTGTGAAATTGTGAAAATTATGATAATGCCTTTTTAGGCAAAAAAAAAAAAAATGTAATAAAATGTATGCACTCTACTGTAAGTCGCTCTGGATAAGAGCGTCTGCTAAATGACTAAAATGTAAAATGTAAATGTTTAGTGTAAGAGCTGTTTGAAAAGACCGACCAGAAATGTTCACTTGTTGGGGGGGCATGGAGTTTTGGCCTGCCTGGTGACATCACCAGGCGGTAAATTAGTTAACAGATCAATAAGAAAGAGTTCCCAAACCTCTGCCAATAAGAGCTGGTTTTCAGTTTCCCCCTCCCCACTCAGACCACT